>NW_027269981.1:202447-245537 GCF_030848805.1 Temnothorax longispinosus | reverse complement strand
TTTTCAAATATAATTACGAAGTATATATTATTAAATAAGTGTGAAATAAAGACCCTCGAAATAAAAATATAAGTAGAAAGGGCTGTAAGGGTCACAACGCGGATCACGGTGCGTTCAGATATAAATGTGATTTATTCCTCGATTTACAAAAATCCAAACGTTTCGGCTCCTGTCCGAGCCATCCTCAGTGGTATAATATTAAAATCAAAATTATATATTCTTCCTTAACATGGTGAGTTTACTGTTTCAATTTGACAGAAACTTAGAGAGACTAAAAGGTCCAAATCTGTAACGTAATTAAGAGTTACATCCTTGTCTTAAATTAAAATTCTAGAAAAACTCACCAGTTAGTCTGGAGAAAAAATACATCGCAGTCAAACCGAATAATAAGAAAATAAGGCAAAGAGAATGATCTGTGCAGAACGATCCGTAAGACGAGATCCCATCGACACGACGCACAGCGAAAGACTGATTCGGTAAACGCACGCAGATAAACGTCTTATAACAAATTTGACAACGTGTAGGTCATAAAGTAATAAATAATATACGGTGGTCGTCGATAAATACAAAGGTATATAGTCAGGGATGTTTAAAGACACACACACACACACACACACACACACACACACACACACACACACAAGCAGAGAGGGTTTGGAGTCGTTAATTACCGCGGGAGTGACGAACCGTGGGGTCCTTATCTCTGCTGACACACACACACACACACACTCACACACACGCACACACACACACACACACACACACACACACACACACACGCACACGCGTATATGTGAATGTGTGAATGTGTGTGTGTGTGTTGAGAGAGAAATATATACTTGGTTCGTGAAAAAGCATGTGGTCATAGGTTTCCACTTTAAACGTCTCTGGACAGAAAAGTATTGACTTTAGAGAGTCGTGCCCATTGAGTTTTTTGTTCAGGACGTCAAGGACAACAACATACTTAAATTTCAGCCAATTTCACCGGGGGACAGATTTCTATGTAGTCTGTGCGGGGTCCTTTGTACAAATAAATATAAATATAAAACGTCGGTCAACAGATAAAAATAAAAATTCATAAAATATAAATCAGCGGTAATAAATACATAACGTCGGTCAACAGATAAAAATAAAAATTCAAAAAATATATATCAGCAGTAATAAATACATAAAATTGTAAAAAAGATTGAGAGCTTGTGGAAAAGCAAAGCGTCATGGACATGGTTTACAGTTTATCCAAGATAGAAACATATGCATGGTGCAAAAACTCTGTATCAGCCTGAGAGTTCAAACCGTTCTTTTGCAATTTAATATACAGCATCTTTGATACCAATCGCTTCGATAAAAACCTTTCCTTATCCAGAATTTCGACGTTATCCCAGTCAAAGTCGTGATTAAAATCTAATCTGTGTTCGGTAATGACGGAAAGATTTGTCGTGTTTCTACGGATATGATTACGGTGTTCAGTAATTCTCGTTTTAAGTTGCCTCAAAGTCTGGCCCACGTAAATCGCGTCACAATTTTTACATGAAATTCTGTACACGACGTTTTTGTGTGATTGAGTAGGAAGAATATCTTTCTGGACTTTGATATAATTATTTAATTTATTCAAGCTATAAAATGACAGGTTGACATTCAGATCCGTAACCACGTTTTTAAATTTCTCCGATATATATGGAACATAAGGTACAGTGAACCAATGGCCACGACTTTCTTCGTTAGTAGGTGGAGGTTCATTCTGTATACGTGTACGTTTATAAAGTAAAGATTTTATTCTTGTATTAATAGTGTCGAATATGAACGTCAATGGGTAGTCATTAGATAGCAGAGTGTCAATTATGAATTTTATATTTTTTTGATGGTATCTAGGGTGAGATAATAAAAAAGCCTTATCGACCATGCCCATGACAGTGCCTCTTTTCTGGGAAACAGGGTGTTGCGACATATAATTAAGATAACGGCTCGAAAACGTCGGTTTGTGAAACCAATCAAATTCCAGACCGTTGTTGTCTTTAATCAACGTTACGTCAAGAAAATTTAATTTGTCTCCTCCTACTTCAACGGTAAACTGTAACCTCGGATGATAAGAATTAAATGCTTGTAAAATTGCGTCAATAGAGTTACGAGGTACAGCCATCGCAATGTCATCCACATATCTGCAGTAAAAAGGCAACGTAAAGGTAAATAATTGCAACACACTGTTTTCCAGATCCTGCATAACGATGTCAGCAACGATGGGTGACAACGGAGAGCCCATGGGAGAACCAAATTTTTGTTTGTATATGATATTGTCAAAGGTAAAGAAAGTTGAATTCAAGATTAATTCTATAACCCGCAGGAATTCAACCTTAGGAATATTACAATTCTTAGAGATATGTGCCCATCTGTTAGAAATACTTTCAAGAACTAAATTTGTGGGGATATTAGTGAATAATGAAATAGCATCGAGCGAAATAAAAGTGTAATCATTATTAATATGTGTGCCGTTAAGTTTCGTGATTAGTTCAAAGCTATTATTTATGTGGCTATTAGGCTTCGGGGTACTTGTAGAAATAATCTTGTGAAGAAAAAGAGCTAACACGTATGTGGGACTATCGATAGAAGAAACAATTATTCTGAAAGAATATCCGGTTTTGTGTATCTTGGGTAAACCATAGGCCCTCGGCAGGACACCATCACTGCATAAAAGTTGTTTATATTTTTCTTCAGATATATATTTATGCTTTTTCCATCTCACAAGTGTGTCTCTAATTTGTTTCGAAAGCTGTTTGGTGGGATCTTTAGAAACTTTCATATATGTATCAGTGTCTTGAAAGATATCTGTAATTTTTTGTTTATATATCTCCTTGTCGAAGGCTACCGTGCAGTTGCCCTTATCTGCTCTTGTGAAGATAATATTAGGATTGTTATTTATAAATGATTTCGTAGATTTAACCATGTTAGAAATGTTCTGATAGAAAGGATAGGTAATATATATTATCACTGTGACAAAAATATTTAACAAAAATTCGTGAAATCCACTAAAAAAAACATTAAAAATTTAAAAAAAACGCCAAGTATATATCACGCAAAATAATTTTATAAATAATATTAGAAAAATTGTTATGCCGCGTTGCCGATTGGTGACGGCTTACGGCAAAACGTTTATTATTTTCGGGATCTCTTGACCTTACGAGTTGGGACTCGGTAGGCACAGGCGGGCAGACTAGGAAGCAGTCGGGTTCGCAGGTGGAACAAGGTGTAGGCGTCGTTAAATGAACTTCACTTCGTTTTACTTTATATTGGAGCTTTATTTCAGCGCTCCTGTTACACTCACTAACTTACACTTGTAGTTGCCTTTCACAATTATTATATCTCGCACGCGCTTTGTTATAATGTAGAACTTCGCGACACGACTTACGAGAACGGTCACGGGCAGAGTTTCTGGTGTATTACTCTCCGTCGCGGCTTCTTCGACGGTCCCTTATATTGCTTTGAGTTATGCCCTGTCGGCACTTTTCCGCCGGGTTCGACGGTCCCCCGAATGAGGTCGGTCAGTGACCGAGCGCATTCGCAATCTCGCTGTACTCCCGCGGTTCCGCGATTGTCGAAATGCGTTGTCGCACATTCCTATGCATCTCGCAATATTGTGTCGAAATGCGTTGTCGCACATTCTTATGCATATCGCAATAGTTTGATTGACGCGGAAGCTTGATGAACTTCCGCGTCCGCGTCAGCGTAAATTGAGAAGTCTTTCGAAAGACAATTTCCTCGAAGTCTTTCGAAAGGCTATTCTATAATTTTATTATAAATAATTTAATAATTACCCGTTGTAATTTTAGATTACAACATCCCTCCCCCGTTAAAAAGAGAAAACGAGGTTCGCGAGTTTTCGCTATATTCTTTAATTTATACTTTGTTGTATACCCATTTCTATATTTTTTCCTTATATATATTTTACATTTTATAATACCCGTGTACAATATTTTGGTATAATCGTTTACTATTCTATTAGAACCTAGTACTTACACTACGTTTTAAAATTGGTTTCGGAAATCCGTATGGTCGAAATGATCTTTCTTCGTCGTATAATGTAAGTGGTGATCGTGGGTTCTTTTTCTTTTTTATTAATACGTATTGTTTGAAAACGCAATGAGACATTGAGGAGAAAAGGGTGAATGTTGCCATCTATGATATTTCATAGAATGTACTAGCGATTTTGTAAACTCACTTCAGTTGGCGAATCTAGTTCCCTAGAGAAATTGTATAGCGTAAAGCGCGAGAGGCGCGACGTATCGATATTCAATTCATGTAATTGCCGCGTGAAGAAGAAAGCGCGCGTGCATGCACAAGCTGCGGCCCGGGCAACCGGCGTTATTCGTTTCTTGTTTGTCTAACAGTGAAGACATTTTTCTGACCTTTTGCCGTAATAATCTGAATTCGGTATTATATTGAATCCGAGTCATTGTAAACGACGAGTGTGATACTTTAAGTAACTGATTGAGAAGTCTGAGAGGATCCGAGGGACTGTAATGAGAAGTACGAGGAGATCCGAGGGACTGTAATTGACGCACGGCAGGACCAGGGCTCGATTCATTCGCCAACGTGTGAGAGATCGACGCCATTACTCCGTTTCTTGATGATGACGATGACGGCATAAGATTGACGCCGTTACTCCGTTTCTTGATGATGACTGATATGGATAAACGGAAAGGAAACGACTTTTCTAGAAGTGCTTCCACACACGGTGGACACTAGTAATCAGGTAACTCTTAGATTTCTGATAGAAGCCATTGACCACGACTAAGAAAAGATTGTCGGAAAAGTCTACAATCTACTCGGTCTCTGGTTTCAGAAATCTCGAGAGATCTACCGTCCAGTAAAGGACGTTTGAAAGGCTTCCGCGCTCCAGCGAAGCATTTATAGACGGGAACGATAATCGTTCTTCTCCCTTGAGTACTCAAGTTTTTATTTACGGGTTGCAACCATTATTAAATTATTCATTCATGCTATTTCATTTTGGCCAAGTAAAGTAAAATATTTAAGATTACGACACGTTTAATTCTATTTTTTGTGATAGTTAATTCACATATTTCTCGATACATATTGCGAAGTGATTCATTTGTTTAATCAATACGAACGAATGCATAAAATGTTTAAGATAAGATGTATATTGCCTCAATTGTTTTGAACAAGATTTGCCATAAAGTTAACGTTCATTTATTCAGAAATTATATTCAACGGTGTGACACACAATATGTTGATTCATGTGAAATACTTAAAGTCTTCGTTGCGTTTTTCACGAATCGTTGTGAATTAATGTGTTTAATAACGATTATTATTTAACGCATTATTCACTTATAAAAATTTATATATAAGATTATTTTGGTTCATTATTAATTATAATATCAGTTTCTTGTCATGTCTAATAGTCTTTTCAGTGATTAAATAATTTAAAGATATATTCAAAGCTATCATATCATATTGATTCTTTATTTATAATTACCTTGTGAAATATTATTATTTTACGTTTCAAGTTTTAAACGGAGATTATACGTTTAACTAATGATTATGTTCTCTTCATTGAACGGACTATTACAATGTGAATTATATATAGTATTTCTTGATTCATGTGAATATTGATTTTTGCTATAATAGCTTATGAACATAATTAAATTTATTCTGCTATATTCTCTAAATATATTATATATTTTGTCAACGAATAAAGATCAGTGTTTCCTTCACCGCCATAGCCCACAATCTAAACGGATTGTGTACACGTATATTACAGTGCTTACTATGGCTAATGTAATTATACCGCTCGCTGTCATTGGGTATATGAATTGTTTTCGGACGTAAAAATTTCGGTCGTCGTCCTCTAGGTCAGTTTTCATTTTCTGTATTTGTGTTTTTAATTCTGTCAGTTCAGCTCGATGCTGAGTTAAATCGTCTGTTGTCTCGTTCCGTAATGTGATCGTTTCATGGTCATATGTAAGCGAAATATTTACTTCGGGTAAATATGTCTCTATGCCACCACTCCCTCTTTTTTTGTTATTCTTCTATAAATAGTTTTAATTTGTTTACATGTAGGCGCATTATTTTTCTTCCTTTCTTTATAGTATAATTAACATCTGAATTCTTTTCGATAATTGTGTACGGTCCTGTCCATAGGGATTCAAGTTTCTTTGAACGTCCTCGTAACGTTTCATCGTGCATATACTCTGTCACCTACACGAAAACTGGTTTCTTTAGTCTTTGTATCATACTGTTTTTTCGCTTTAATCTTTTCCTCTTGTACGTGTTCCCTGGCAACTTTGTTGGTTGCTCTTAATCTTTCCCGTAACTCTTGTGCGTAATCATCATAGTTATACGTGAGTTTAGGTGGTTTTGTCAGTGCTGTCGGTAATTCAGCTTGGTGACCGTATACTAGCTCAAACGGTGTATACCCCGTCGCTGTGTGCGGCGTTGTATTATATGCGAATATCGCAAACGGTATCCATTCATCCCAATCCGTTTGGTCCTCGTTTATGTAGTGTCGCAGGTATTCTGCTAATGTTCGGTGGGATCTTTCGAGTGCTCCGTTGCTTTCGGGATGATACGCGGTAGTTTGAATCTTGTTTATCTTCAAGAGTTTACAGGTGTTTTTGAATACCTCGCTCAAAAAATTCGTGCCTTGATCGGTCAGAATTTTTTCTGGAATTCCATGCTCTAAGACAATTTTTGTCACAAATTGCTTACTTACTGTACTTGCTTCTTGGTTTGGAATTGGTATCGCTTTACTATATTTCGTTAAATTATCTTGAAATGTTAACAAATATTTATTTCCATTCGTTGTAATCGTAAGTGGCCCTACAATATCCAAAGCACATTTCTCGAATGGCTTGGTAGGTGTGTCCGTAATTACCAACGGTACTTTATTTTTCCGCGATAACTTATTTCTTTGACATAGCTCGCATTTAGCTATATATTTTTCGACGTCTTTCGTCAATCTGCGCCAGTTATGATTTAACCGGATTCTATTTACTGTTCGTTCGACGCCTTGGTGCCCTCCTATAGGTGCATCATGGTATTCATGTAATATCTGCTTCTTTTCTTCTTCTGTATATATTCTTGCTTCCTCTTCGTTGGAATTATCCTCGTTTATCGTGTGGATTTTCGGTTCTTCTTCTGCGGCAACTTCGTCTCGTTTTACATTGCGGCTCAGTGCGTCGGCGTTTACATTCGCCTTTCCGGCTTTGTATATAATTTCGTAATTGTGTTCTTCCAGCTGTAATCTCCATCGAATCAATCTTGAGCCTGGATCGTTAACGTTAAATAACCATGTTAACGGCTTAAGGTCGGTCACAATTTTAAATTTGGTGCCGTACACGTAAGGTCGGAAATGTTTGACCGCCCATACAATGGCTAGCAACTCTTTCTCTGTGGTGTTATAATTTTGTTCTGCTCGTGATAGAATTCGACTGGCATAAGCTATTGGCTGGTCTTCACCTATCTTTCCTTGAGATAGTATTGCTCCGATGGCATGGTCGGATGCGTCAGTAGTTATAATAAACTCTTGCGTAAAATCCGGATACTTAAGCACAGGTGCCGTTGTTAGTTTTTCTTTTAAATTATTGAAAGCATTTTCTTGCTCTGAAGTCCATTCAAATTTTTCCGTTTTCTTTGTTAACTTTGTTAACGGTTTGGCTGTCTTCGAGAAATCTTTTATGAATTTTCTATAGTAACCGGCTAAGCCGATAAATGATTGCACGTCCTTAACTCTTTTTGGCGTAGGAAATTTTTTTATCGCTACTAGTTTTGACGGGTCTGGAGAAATTCCATTCTCCGATATAATGTGGCCTAGGTAGATCACTTCCTTGCGCAAGAATTCACACTTCTCCGGTTGTAATTTTAAACAGTTTTTTCGGAGTCTTTGTAACACCTCTCTTAATCGTTTGTTGTGGTCCTCCAGGCTAGGTCCATACACTACTATGTCATCTAGATACACAAGACATTTAATTCCCTGTAGGCCAGTTAGTGCAGAAGTCATTAACCGCTGGAACGTTGCGGGCGCGCTCTTTAGCCCGAACGGCATGCGATTAAATTCGTAGTGGCCGTAAGGTGTCGAAAATGCCGTCTTGTGTTTATCTCGTTCGGCCATCGGTATCTGGTGATACCCAGATGCCAGATCTAGCGTAGTAAAATACTTGGCGCTCCCCAACTGATCAAGTATATCAGTGATATTCGGCAGTGGGAATGAGTCGCCTATCGTTAGATCGTTTAGCTTCCGAAAGTCTACAACTACTCGGAGCCTTGGATTTCCGGCTGCGTCAGCTTTTTTAGGTACCACTAACAACGGTGCATTCCATTGGCTAGTACTGCTTTGAATTATTTTGTTTTCTAACATTTCTTGTACTTGCCGATTTACTTCCGCTTTATGCTTGTTTGGAAGTCGGTATGGTCTTACATTCACAGGCGCAGCGTCAGCGCGTGTGTTTATTTCGTGTTTTACTGCTGCAGTACACGATAATGGCTCTCCTTCTAAATGAAATAAATCGCCGTATTCTTCGCATATGTGTTGGAGTGATCGTTTTTCCTCGGCGTTTAAGTGCTGCGTACGTAATGCTAGTCAGATGCGTTCGTTTCGAGATACAGCAGGTTTAGTTTCCTTTCCCGTCAATGTTGCATGTATTTTTGTATGAGTATCTGTTTCTAGTTCTTCCAGCGTAACTTGTGGAATCGGTATTTCAATTTCCTTGTCTGTAGTATTTATTACGCTTACAATGCAAATATGATTCTCCGGTTTCACTAGGCAGTTTCCAATATAAACTCCTGGTTTCATCTCTCTTGCTTGTACGATACCTTCTTCATTTTTATCCGTAATTGCCTTTATTATAGTCTCGCTGCGAGGCTTTAGTGTGACCTTTCCATACGGGTGCAATTTGAAAGTTTCTTCCTTTATTTTTAATTGCATTTGCTCGTAATCGCAAGATGCGGCGTGGTTCCGTAGGAAATCTATTCCTAGGATTCCGTCGTATTCTATGGCCATGTCTTCTCCTACCACATAAAATGCGTGTTTAATTTTTAATTTATTTGTTTCAATGGTCGCATACACTTTTCCGATTGTGTGTATTTTGTGTCCCGTGATTCCGGTGAGAGCTATGCGATCTTCATAGACTGAGGCGTCACCTTTTAACGCGTTTAGCTTTATTAATGAAATTGTTGAACCAGAGTCATATAGCATATTCGATGCTCCGGGTTTTACCTCTCGTATGGGTAATCTTGTTAATAACAGTTCTGGCTTCGTACGGCCGTATGGCACACTTTTGATATGTGTAACCCGATATTCTGAGGCAGGTCGTGGTTGTTTTCCTCTCGCCTCCTCTTGCTCGTCTTCGCTGCTTGCAGAGTCAGCGTTCTTCCTTCGGTTCGGCACTTTCAATTGTTGTCTTTTTTCGTTTTCTCTAGATTTATTGGTGTTGGGGGTGTAGCTTTGCCCTTTTAATGTCCAACACTCATCTCGGTTGTGCCCCGATTTTTTGCAATAATTGCAATATTTCTGCAGTGCATTTACTTGTGCAAGTTTGCTAGGTTTAGGTAATGCGTTTCCTTGGCTTCGGCATTCCCGTCCATAATGACCAGTTTTTCCGCATTTAAAACATTGTACGCTCTGATTTTGGGGCTGTCTCGTATATCCTGGCTTATTTTTGTATAGCGAGGCGCCCGTTTTGGTCGCGGTCGGCCCTATGAGCTTTTCTTCCGCGCTCGCTCCCGTTATGGCTTCTTGTAACGTCGCATATCGCTGCGAACGTACAAGTATTTTTAATTCATCGCGCAATCCTATTTGAAAATTAATTAAAGCTTGTTTTTGTATCGTTTGCTGGATCGCGCGTTTAAACATACTGGAGTGATCTTCTCCTTCTATCATAGCGTCATATAGCTTCATGGCTAGTAGATCGACTCGTTGCCCAAAAGCATGTGCGCTTTCGTTTAGCTTTTGCTTGAGCGTATTAAACTCAATCTGCAAATGGGTAGTGCTCTGCTTGGCTTGATAGCAATCTTCTAATTGTTGCTTTAATTGAGCGAATGTTTGTATATCTCGCGTTTCAAAATCTTGCATCGCCTTTCCTTTTAATTTTGTATATAAAATCGCCTGTACTAATGATTCTTCGTCTGTAGGCTGTATATTATGTACCGCATATGTGCACGCGTTTATAAATTCTTGTAATTTTTGTCGCGACGTCCCATCGAACTCAGGGATCATGTTTCGTGCTTCTTTTAACGTTATAGAATTCGGTATGGAACTACGCCGATTTCTTATATCGTGTTCCGTCCGTCCGTAATTTTCGCTCGAATATCTTCCGTTTCCGGCTCCTACTTGGTCGCCGTTTCGTGCACTATTTTCTAGTGTTATTAACCGTTCTCGTAATTCGCGCGTTTCGTCACGCATTTCCATACGCGATTCCTCTTGCATTTTCTGCATTTCCCGTAATAAATTGTATATTTCTCTTACGTCGTGCGTTTCCGTAGATAGCGGTGCGTACTGTGCGTCAGATTGTGACTGTGCCATTTCGATTTCCTTAACTTGCGCTTGTGGCTGGTTTGTGTGAGTGCGTTCTTCTAATAGGGGTTTTTCCGTTTGCGTCTTTTCGCCGTTTTCCCGATAGTATTCGCTAGGGTCGAATATATCGCTCTCGTAAGAGGTTAATGAAAATTCTCGTCGCAAGGATACTCTGCTAGGGGTTCGGCTGACGTACGGTCTGCTTCTACGCGGTTTTTCGTCCGTCCGGTCAATGGGGTCGTTCGAGAATAAACTCTCGTCAATCTCACCAAACGGAAATTCGCGCTCAGTAACAACGTTTTCCGGTAACTCGGTTTCGCTGTCCGAGTGTCGCGTTTCTAATGCTACACGAACGTTATCTAAAGTCGCTTGTGTTGTCGCGCGCGGACTATTTATCCGTGGTGAAAATTCGTTGATTAGCCACGACGCATTGGCTATCGGCGTTCGGGGAGGACTATTTTCTCCCGACATTCACGCGTAGTACAATTTTAAATTTTCTCGACTTACATTAGAAGTACGGCTCGCATGGTCGCTCGCAGGCTCCGTTGTTTGCGGCTGGCCCTGGCGTGAAGTAAGATGCTGGTTGTCGAACGCAGTTGCTGCTTCTCGTTGTTCGCTGCTTCTGCGTTGTCCGCTGCTTGGCGTCGTCCGCTGCGTTGGCGTTGCCCGTTGCTTGGCGTCGTCCGCTGCTTTGGCGTTGTCCGCTTCTTGGCGTCGTCCGCTGCTTTGCACTTGGCCTTGGGTGTTGGCCTTTTATTTTCTTTTCGCCCTTTGGTGTCCTTGAGGATGCCTTGATCGATCCCTTTTGGCTCAGTACCGTTGTGGATACCTTGGTCGCTCTGTACCTTGGTTATTTCCGCCGGTCGATCTGATTCTTGGTCAATCCACAGATGTTCCACCGTACTTATTTCCTTCCTTGTTAGTCGTACTCAGCGCTAACTGATAGACTTTATTTGCGTACCTTAGGCAGGCTTGCTGTTGTCTTTCCTAGTTGTCCTGGTGCTTTGGTCAATCCCACCGCTGCCACCAAATTATGTTATGCCGCGTTGCCGATTGGTGACGGCTTACGGCAAAACGTTTATTATTTTCGGGATCTCTTGACCTTACGAGTTGGGACTCGGTAGGCACAGGCGGGCAGACTAGGAAGCGGTCGGGTTCGCAGGTGGAACAAGGTGTAGGCGTCGTTAAATGAACTTCACTTCGTTTTACTTTATATTGGAGCTTTATTTCAGCGCTCCTGTTACACTCACTTACACTTGTAGTTGCCTTTCACAATTATTATATCTCGCACGCGCTTTGTTATAATGTAGAACTTCGCGACACGACTTACGAGAACGGTCACGGGCAGAGTTTCCGGTGTATTACTCGCCGTCGCGGCTTCTTCGACGGTCCCTTATATTGCTTTGAGTTATGCCCTGTCGGCACTTTTCCGCCGGGTTCGACGGTCCCCCGAATGAGGTCGGTCAGTGACCGAGCGCATTCGCAATCTCGCTGTACTCCCGCGGTTCCGCGATTGTCGAAATGCGTTGTCGCACATTCCTATGCATCTCGCAATATTGTGTCGAAATGCGTTGTCGCACATTCTTATGCATATCGCAATAGTTCGATTGACGCGGAAGCTTGATGAACTTCCGCGTCCGCGTCAGCGTAAATTGAGAAGTCTTTCGAAAGACAATTTCCTCGAAGTCTTTCGAAAGGCTATTCTATAATTTTATTATAAATAATTTAATAATTACCCGTTGTAATTTTAGATTACAACAAAATAAAGAAAATATTTACTTAAAAAACAAAAAAAATAAATATAATGGCATGAAAAAGAAGTGAAATCAAAGTATTATTCTAAGTATATTTATTAGAGTAAGTAATATTTCGCAAGATATATATATTTTTCTAAAATTATTTTGCGTGAAACATACTTGGCGTTTTTTTTACATTTTTAATATCTTTTTTTAGTAGTAGAATTTTTTCAGTAGACAGGAGGGTCAACTATGTTTTCCGGGATGCACTTCGCCTTGAGCCCTAAGTAGTAAAACAGCTTAATGACAAAGCTATTCAGGTAACTATCCCAGTTCTTGATATTATCTAAACATTGCCGAAATGTTGTGTCGCAAGAGCAATGCGAAATAGTATAATCTCCATTATTGCAGAATTTGCGGATGCATTGTCCCGGCTCTAAATACGTTGGGCAGAAGTCGTGTCTTCTACAACACATGTCCAGTTCCCACAATGAGCCCAAGCTGTCGTAAGAATTAGAAATGTTCCCCTTTCCACACCATTTAGTGTTTGGATATATCAAGGTGTGCGCTTGCGCATTGCGACCCTGAAAAAAGGATTGTTGTAATTGTAGAAATATTTATATTTTACATTGCAGAAAAGATCGGACAAAAATAAAAATTTTTAAACACATAAAACGAATTTACTACTGTAATCGTTATCGTCCGATTTCCACGAACTCGAAGATATTGCGCGAATCTCATAAAAAGTCTATATTGAAATGAATCGTCGCAACATACCTCGTCTTGTGTTACATAAAGGTATTTTAATTTAAATATTATATTTAAAATATAACATTAAATAAAGTTTAAATTTTCAATGAAGTGATAGTAATATAAATAAAATATTACGAATGTTAAGTTAATGAAACATTATACTCATACCATTTTCTCAAATCAAGTAATAGGATAATAAGCATTTACCAAAGATTGAGGATTATACACCGAGGGTAATGGAATTCTTGCGAAAGGTACGTAGCGATATAGTACCCAATGATGTACAACAGACTGATTGCTATCATATTGATTGTTATAGCCGGGAACGTCGGCCAATATGATACTTGCTGAGATTGTCACTAAGAACTGAAAAAAAAAGATTAACGAAACTTTATGTAAATTGTTCTTGAACAGATATTCAATATGGCAGAAATTTGTCTTCTAAATCAATGATCGGCAAGACGCTGAAATTGGGCACGGGCGCCCGCGGGCTGTTGTGCATGTCTACAGACAACAACTCAGAAGCGCATTTTGTTCTGGATGTACTTTCGGATATAAATGAATAAAATAAATGAATACATGAATAAAAGAAAAACTGTAGCCAAGCGACAGTAGCGATAGTAAATTTTCTCTAATCGTCTAGTCTAGAACTGTCGGTCACGTTTGTGTTTGCGATCTCGTAATTTAATTTAATTTGTTAAATGGATAATCAAAGTGCGAAAAGATCCTTAAGTATAGGTTCTGAGAGTTTATGAGAAGAGAAGTGGTTCACAATCAAACTTAATAAACAAGCACAATGTTTGATCTGTAGAATGTGTATAATTCCAAAAAAATATAATGTCGAAAGACATTATAAAACAAAACATGGAACTACTTATGATAAGATAGAAGGATCGGAGCGAGTTAAACTTGTGCATAAACTTGTTTATTACCCTCCTTAACTGTAACCATCGATTGAACTCACTTTTCGTATCTTTCTCAGGGGGACAGTTAGAAAGAGCTGAAGAGTGAGTTTAATCGAAGGTTACAGTTAATTGACGTTGGTGAAACTGGCCCTATGTGATAGTTTTTTCAATATGTTTGAAATACAGGAGATGTCGATAACTTTTGGATATGGCTACAGCCATCTATTGTATTAATAATATAATCTTGCGGTTCCATGAACGAATACTAGATGGCAGGTCGTTTCCGCCTAGTAACTATTGAAGGCGGACGCGCGAGCAACGCGACGCACAAAGTTCCGCTCACGCTAGCATCACGTGACAAGAGGGCGAGTGGAAGGGATGCGCAAGCACGAACGTGCAGAGAGACGATCCCGGCCTTTCTCGACTATTCGGTCAAACGTGAAACAGTTCGAGTCACGTATCGGGTATTCGGCCACTAGAATCCTTTATTGAGAACATGTTCAAGTTCTGTTCAATACTTATCGCTTGTACCGTACTAATTATTCAAGGTATATTATTGCCCTTGTCGTTGCTCGTGTCGTTTTCAACGCTAATATCGTCTTTAATGCTTGTGTTGTATCAATCGCTCATGTTGTAATGTATTTCGGTGCCGTGAATTCTTACACGAGTCCGTAAAGATCAGTTATCATTCAAATTACGAAGAACGTGTTCGAACATGTAAATGAAGAAAGAAGAACGACGTGTATTCCGGGCTCAGCCGAGCCTTTACTTGACGGAGGACATTCGAGCGATATATATTGGAAATAAAGAGCGGCCATCATTAACTTCGTTCCTTTCACGTGGCGAGACGAAATAGCCGCCATTATTCTGATTATTTGGCTCGCTTACAGCGAGTGTGTTTCCCACTCTCAGTGGATAATTTTCCACACAGATAAATGTCGAATTATCTATAAATAATTGGTGGATGCTGCAGATTTCACAATAAGGACAATATTATTTTCTTATGATTCTCCTTAAGGAAGAATTCTCATGATTAATTCGGATTAATAAGAAAAGAAAACAAATTCTTATCTCGTGACGTCAATTCAGTGGAATTCCAATTAATAATTCTGATTGATGAGCATACAGGGATTAAAGTTATCCTGAAGTTATATTCCTTGTGTTTCACATACATTAAAGACTTATATTTCAATTACTTTATAATATTCTAATAATTATCTTGCGAATTATTCATTATATAGTATTACGTTCATGCGGTGGTGAATTAATGTGTCAATAAAAGATTGATGCATTATTTCCCAGATTATACAAATTGTATTTGAAGTGATATTCTTGTATTAATTGAATTATGTTTATGTTTCCGATGATCCTTTCTTTAGAAAAGAATAACTAATTCTGAACTTGACTACGTCAAGAGAGATTATAAGAAAGATTACTATGACAATTTTATTTTAATGAAGCTTTTATATGATAAAGAAGAGCCTTAGTAAAACTTCAAAGTCTATTAAAATACATATTTAAAGAAAGGATTGTTTTATGATAACTATTTATTTGTTCCTTTATGCAATTATTGTATTCACATTGTATCTTATATTATCTCTGTACAATTTTGTTTACGAATACTGAGAAGGTTTTCGGGCAGTTTCCCTTCTCCTATGCAACAAATGTTGGTATTCTTTGGATAGTTCTGCCCACTTTTAACTTTTCTGGATTACATTTATGTTTCAAGGCCAAATGATAAAATTGATTGTTTTATGAACTCAGTAAATTAATTGTTCTATTTCTTATTTTGAATATCGTTTCTCCTTCTCCACCATCCTTAGCTCACGCAACATACGAGGCGTGTACACAATAATTCAACAATTTCTTCAAAAATTGCAACCGTCATATTTATGAAATAATATAAATACTTCGAAGAAATCGATGAATTATAGAAAAAATTTTGGTTCTTAAAAAATCTTGAATTAAGTAAACTAAAATTAAAATAATCCTTAATTGAAATAATCCTCTGTGCTAATAATTTTAAAAATTGTCTAATTGTTTACGATTCCTTGAGATTTAGTTTTTTCGATTTAATTAATTTTTCCTAACGCGAGCGTGAAATAGGCCGCTTTTCGCGCTTGTTTTGAGTGAGCAAAACGATCCATTTCGCAATCGGTGACGTAAGCGTTGAGAAATGGAGCCATTTCTTAAGGTAGTTGTGTCGTAAAACCCATTTTCATAGGAATCTTTTAAAATTTGAACAGCATATTAATGTAAACACGCTCTACACACACGTGCAAGTAGAAAAAGCTTAACTATACCAAAGTTGAAATAATGGAAATCAAACTTAGCACTTTTTACATGTATCGTAGGACGAAAACGGCTTCCTATATCACGTTTGTAATTGTAACGATCAAACTACTCATACGATTTTAATGAAAAACAAAGAGATGACAAAAGAGACTTGTAAAAATATTCTTACAAAGGTACAAAACCCTTGTCTATCTAGTTTTGAAGCAATTGTTACACAAAGTACACAATTTCTCATAGCGGTGGACGCATACGACAGCTAACCTGTAAAGATCTTGCAACACTGCGCATATGAAGATTAGATATATATGTAGTTCAGACATTGCCGCTAAAGCTTTAAGTCTTTTCTTCAATACTTTTTCTCTCATTAATCTTCCTTTGTAACGTTCAACAGACATTTTCGCTTCCATTTCTTCTATTCTATTTAAAATAACCTCGATAGCATACTAACGCGAGCGTTGCGAGCTCGGTATACTAACATTACTGACGCGAGTAAAAACAGTGAAAACCGTACAAGCTCAGTTAAAAGTTTTACACAGATATGTAGAGTTTTCCGTACATTATCGTATTGCAGTGTGATATTATTTTTGACTAATACTGTCGCGACACAACTACCTTAACTAGTGGAGAAATGAAATTGTAAACATTAAGAAATGGCTTCATTTTATTGATGTCTCATGGTGACCGCGAACAAGCGCGAAAAGCGGCTTATTTCATGCTCTTGTTGGGAAAAATAGTATGTACAACTCGTGGGAAGAGTGGTCGAGCCCAAATGAGTGTGATGGTCGCACTCTCTTCGCTCGTGACCAACTTCACACTCATTCAGAATCGACCACTTTTCCCACTCGTTGTACAATATACTATTTTGCTATGCAACACAGCCCGCTAAACATGTAACTTTCCTGTAACATCACATTTCGACTGTAATTCAGCAAATCTGAAACGTTTTATATGTATTAAAAGGTTTCGCAAACGTCTCAAATTAACATTTTATTTGTGTCAGTCTGTAGAACGTAGAATCAGAAACGTTGCTTTTCCGCATTTAATTTGACAATTCGGAACGTCACAAATACAAAATTTTGTGACGTTCAAATAACATTTTGTATGAAACGTTTCCTTTGCGACTTTATAAACGTTGCCTCAACGCTAGCATTTGCGATGTTTCTAAAATACTCATTTCGCTACGTACCTACTTTAAACGGTTCAATCAAAACGTAACTTTGAAAAACATTTTACTACTCCACATTCACGTTGTAAAAATGCGACATTATTAAAAAATGTATAACTATATATATATATATATATATATATATATATATATATATATATAAGTATTTTATTATAGTGCACATACACGTGTGTGTGGGGGGGGGGAATGTGTGTGTAACTTTAGGAAATATTTTATATACACAAATCAATGTGCGTGTGTGCGTGTGTTGAATTGTGTGTAATATTAGAGATAGTTTTTATATTGTTGATGCCGTTCCACAGGGCGATATAGCAGCGTTAGGTGAGGCGTCCGCGACGGCGGCATGGCGAGCCTCCTCGCCCTGGCGCTCCTCTGTATACTCCACGCCTCGTGCTCTGTAAACGGATTACTGAAGAGCTATTGCGATATATACCCGGAAATCAATTACACCTGTAAAACCGATGATTATTGTTTTGCTAGTACGAGCCTGAAAAACCACGTCATTACGTATGCTCGAAGTATCGTCGAGCGGCAATGACGCAACGTGTGTTACCTAGAAAATGGCCTTGACGATAGCACTACCAAATGGGCAGTCCATAAACGTCAACAATAGACCGGTTTCATATTCCTCATCAACGCAATGCGAGGCTCTGCAAGATTCACGAAACCTAATTTTATACCCGTACTGTCGTCATCTATAATACTGTCGTTTCTATTTACCCGTAATGTCATTATCTAAAATAATGCCAGCGTTACTTTTGTGACGTGACATTTGTCACGTCCGCCGCCCAGACGATAGCTCGGCCGAGGGGAAGGTCAGGGATGGCGCCTCGACTCGGGTCGAGAAAGGGCTACCCGCGTTAACTAACCTTTTTTGAGAAACATTCCGTAGGGATGACAGGTGGTGCCGGAGCGTGGGATCACGACTAGATGTAACGACGATAGTCGCGACGAGGGAGAGACGGGCGCTCGAAGGACGCACGACGGAGTGGTCGGCCGACGGGCGGGCCACCGGGACCTGCCGCTGGAAAAGCGCCGGGAATGCCTCGCACAGCGTAACACGGCCCCGCCGCAGCATGAACACGGGTGCGCCACCGCGACTGCAGCGCGGGTGGACGACCCACACACTCACCCGACGGCGCCCCAAGGGCGAGCGGCGCCGCCACGGTCTGATCAGCCGGGCGGAAAACCGCGAGGGGCCCGCGCGCAACCAGCAGCCAAGTCAAACGGGCCGCGGGAAAATGGCGGAAATCGTCTGCAACGTCGCGAACAGGGCGACGCACACAACCAATCGGCGGGGCGAAAGAACCGCGAGCTTGAGGGCGCAAGTGCGGGGGTCCGGCGTGGTCCCGCCGAACCGACCGCTCCTCACTGTCGATCTAGCCGCGGACGAGGAGCCACCCCTGGAGGAGCGCCCCGACGCCGCCGAGCAGCAGCGAGCAGCCGAATTGTAAGATCTCCACTCCGGTGCTGCCTATTCATTGAGGGCTCGATCTCGGTCACGACACGGTGCCAGAAAGGCGTATATCGAGTAGATTACCGTGTGGCTCGGCCTGATTACGTGTCGTACTTAGCTACCGGCTCTCGCCGTTGTGGATGCCGGGAAGATTATCGCGGCTGTTTGTCGGGATCGCGGGCACGTGGCCGGCCGAGATCGTAGCCAGAAACAGTAAAAGCCCTACTCGAAAGCTTGCGAATGATCGGCAGTCGATTCGCGTATATTGTCGTGCGTGTCTTGTGAATCGTGGACGGAGGTGTGCCGCGGGCGGCACGCTCCGGTACATATTGTGTTTAGTGTTGCGTATTTCGCGTACGGAGGTCCCGTGTGCGTGTCGGGAGGGACCGCGCCGGGCTCCTGTTTTGCGTATTATTGTCGCGTTATTGTCGCGTTTCGCGTACGGAAGTCCCGTGTGCGTGTCGGGAGGGACCGCGCCGGGCACCTTGGGGTGCATCGCGAGCCTCGCGGATATCTTGCGCCGCGTGTGCGGGCAAATATCGTCGCGTCTACTCAAAAGGGAATCTTGCGAGCGCGCCATTGTCTGGCGTTGCACATATCGTGTCGTGCGTGTGCGAGTCGTGTATGTCGAGCGTGTGAGGATTGTTACGTCGAGTGTATGAGAATCGTTTGCGTCGGGCGTGTAGGAATCGCCGAGCGTTCGGGATCCGGAGATTAAGACGTGGGCGGATTGGCGTTATCGCGGGGCCGCGCTTAGAATCGAGGTTGCGGGGCCCGCTTGAGAGCTTCGCCCGCGAAGGGAGCCTCGCGAGCGTGTGCTGTAACGGCCGATCCGAGTGCCGCGGTGGTACCGGCCATTTGAGCGAGAGCCGGCCTGGGTTTCCCGATACGATTTGTTCGTTTGTGTTTATTGAATGAAATATATCTAATTAATATTGTTTATCGTCGGGCTTTATTTCTGTGTGTTGCTTGCGCCACGCTCCTTCTCCACCTTCATCCCTTTCACGCGGAGCTACGCCCTGAGCTTGTGGCGAGATTAAGGAGGAGAACGCTATCGAGACGTGGTGCGCGTCTATAATCGCACCTGGCGCCCAATCGAATGGTATCGCCCAAAATCTCAGATACGAGAATTACGGTAAGAGAAGTGACTTCGTTATCCCCTTCGAGCTATCGTCCGGTGGTCCGCGGATTAATTTGCAGCCGCGCCCCCTCGGCCAGCAAGACCGAGGAAAATCGGGTTGCACTTTATATAGTTTTTAAAATGATTATTTGACTTATTGAAACTGTATTGCATAATCTATTAGTTACATTCGCTAAATGTATGTAGTAGTAATAGTATAATAGTAGTAGTAGAAAAGTGGGTGGTTTCACTGGGGCCCCCGACGGCACCTAGATCTTACTGATCCTTTGTGCCTCCCCACTCTTTTAAATATATGTAAGTTTTACATGAATATTAAAAATACATGTATTAAAAATATTTTTAAAAGTACAATTTAATTGAGCATTACCTTCAATTACCCTCCTCTAACTTTATCCCCTCTATCCATCTCTATCTCCGTTTCGACCATTTTGGGCCGCGTTGCTCGCGTGACTTGCGTCTTATCTCTAGCATCACTGCGATCAAACGTACATACATACACGTTTTCTTCTCTTGCTGTATTCGCAGAAATTTGCTAAGGTCAAAGACACTCAGAACCGGGAATACAGACGGGCGTATAATAAGAATACTTAATAATCTAAATAAGTACATGTGATTGTTTATATTATGATACATATTTTTCTAAGACACAAGTAAAGATATTTATTTTTAATCGAGCGAGTAAGCATAAGGCACACAAATTATTTAATAAAAATAATCGTATATATTATTATATCATCCTACTACAGATGAGCCTACTACTAATGAAAACGAGAGCTCTTCAAGCGATGTTCTAGGTAAAAATATTTTAATTAATTAATTATAATATGTATTTAATTTGTATTTTATGTAAATCTAATTAGCATTTATATAATTATAGTTTTAATTTTACTGCACACACGCACGCACGCACGCACGCACACGCACGCACGCACGCACGCACGCACGCACGCACGCACGCACGCACGCACGCACGCACGCACGCACGCACGCACGCACGCACGCACGCACGCACGCACGCACGCACCGCACGCACGCACGCACGCACGCACGCACGCACGCACGCACGCACGCACGACGCACGCACGCACGCAACGCACGCACGCACGCACGCACGCACGCACGCACGCACGCACGCACGCACGCACGCACGCAGCACGCACGCACGCACGCACGCACGCGGCACGCACGCACGCACGCACGCACGCACGCACGCACGCACGCACGCACGCACGCACGCACGCACGCACGCACGCACGCACGCACGCACGCACGCACGCACGCACACATATTGTATATAGGTTTGCCTATGCAATGATCTGTGTCCAAGTTGAGTACAAGAGAGAAAAGTAGATTGATGATCTTTGCTCGCAATGCGCAAGCGTAGAGATGACGTCTTGCTCACCGCGCTATCCTCGTTTGCGCATTGCGGACAAAGGTTTTCTTAAACAAATGTAGTTCTCTCTCGCACCCAACAAGTTATCGATATATCGTGACATTTTCTCTGAGAGTGAATTAACCTTTGTGAGTGAGTAAAATTGCTTCTTCTCACCCGAGGGAGAGCGAAAAAAAACCCGTAAAATTGTCTGCTAATTATATCCAGCGGACGGTGAATCGCACCTGCGATCGTACCCGTCTATATTCTGTATCCGGCCCGTAATAGGGTAACTATTTCTTTTTATAACACGAAAACTAGGCTGCGTTCCAATATTCGCTGTCAATACTAAAAATTTATATTGTGCGTGACGTAATTTACAGATAGACTTTTATACTGGCAGTGAATATTGGAACGCAGCCCTAAAAACCTGCACAACTGTTATTATGAACACATAACGATGCATAACGGGTTACAGAAGTGCACTACTGGACCGGTTTTGCGGGTACCCCTGAATAATTCGGGTGCCCGTATCGTACGGATATCCGCATAACAAATTACATCCAGCGGACGGTGAGTCGCGCCTGCGATCGTACCTGTCTATATCTTGTATCCGGTCCGTAATAGGGTAACTATTTCTTTTTATAACACGAAAACTAGGCTGCGCTCCGATATTCGCTGCTAATACTGAAAATCTATATTGTGCGTGACGTAATTAATTTACAGATAGACTTTTAGTACTGGCAGTAAATATCGGCAGCCCTAAACTTTAGGTACCTGTGCAACTGTCATTATGAACACATAACGATGCATAACGAGTTACAGAATTGCACTACTTGACCGGTTCCGTGGGTACCCCTGAATAATTCGGGTGGCCGTATTGTACGGATACCCGCGTCGTGTAGGTATATAGCTAACCTAAATTTGAATTATCTAAGTACCCGCGAAACCGGTCTAGACCCGTATGGGTAAGGGCCTTGGCTCTTGGCACATAGAAAAACTTAAGCAGTAAGAAATCAATGGTATAGATTCGCTACCGCTAAAGCCGTGCCTTAAGTTCTTGATTGTGATTGGCTGATTTACTAACTGCTTCAGTTTTACTGCTTAAGTTTTTCTATGTGTCCGGGCCTTACCATTGAATAACGAATAAAAATTTATTCGTTATTCTTTTATCCATTGAATAATGAATAAAAATTTATTCGTTATTTTCTTTTCCACTGAATAATGAATAAAAATTTATACCTTATTTGGCCACTCGTAAATAATGAATAAATTATTCGTTATGCGATTTACTTTGAATAACGAGTGATTATTAATTTTCTACAAATTCCGAATAAGAAATAAAAATTAATTTACAATTTATGTTTGTAACATATAATTTAGTTAGCAATTTAAATTTGATTTTCTTATTACATTAATTTTATTATATTAAATATGTCTACATTTATTTTATTAATTTAATTTGCCTTATTGATGATTAAGGAATATAAAAGATTAAGGAATGCGAAAGAACTATTAATGGATCAGAGAATAACAAATAAATTTTTATTCATTTAAATAAAAAATTAGTGAATAATGCCCATCTCTGTTGAAAATTAATCATTAGTGGAAAATAATTATTAATTTTTTCATTTTCTCTACTTTAAAGTATTTAAAAAAATTTGAAGAAAATCACAAAACACCTGTCTACATTGTAGGTGATGATTTTATAGTCATTTTGATAAACATCGTTTATTTAATATTTTATTTTTATAAATTTGATGCAGTAAAAGTTTCTATAATATAATATGTAGAAAAAAATTCGTCCGTTGAGCTTTGTAAGCTGTTGTGCCGCGCCTGGGGATGCAGGGTCGGCACGGAGTTCTTTTGGAATCCGCCGGGCGGGGAGAAAACACACGAATCCAGATCTTTTGTATAATAGCGTTTAATAAACTTGGATATCTTATTACACAGGTGTTCTTAATCTATTGCCCTGACTTGCGGGCGTTCGTGTTATCGATTACATTCGGTTGCGCGTGATCTAGCCTTTCGTTCCGGACTGCCCGTCGCTTCTCGGAAGGGCGGGCTTTTATCTCTCGCGCGTTAGCTTCCGCGGTGCTGACTCAGCTGTCAGCGCTTTTGCTTCCGGGCGAGTGACCTGTGTCACTTGCGAAACCCGGAATGCCACCTCAGGTGAGTTTGGCAAGATCCGGAAGCAACGCTGACAGCTAGGTGTCGCAATTCGGGATTGTTGACCTTCGCCGCACAACAAAGCCATCCGAAATTTTATTTTCACAACACCTCCACGAAAATTCCGACTTTCCATGCCTGTAAAGAGGGGTAAAAGTGGCCAATTTTACGCCAGGGCTTACCTCTCTAGGGAAGAAAATTGGTTCTTGCCCCGTATAGCGGGCAGAAAGTAAAGTAATTAGCAATACAAAATTGAAGAAATAATCCAATCTTCCAATCTAAAAATTGTAATATAATATCACTAAATAATGAGATTACTAATTATATCTATTTACATAATATCTCTAAATAAAATCCCATTATCATTTTAATTTTGTTTTATGTGGGGAGTTTCGCCCCTGGACCCCACATCATTCTATTTTTCTCTTTCTATTTAACGATACGAATGGAACACCAAACGCACACACTCTACGGGCATTTAAAAGTCGAACATTTCCGTAAAGGTTGTGAAAAATATCGTGTGCACCTCGGGTCGAAAGCTTTTTCACACTCATCTGAAAAACGCTGTTTTCTCCCCTTGGTGCACAATATACTATTTGGCATAACTAAATAGAAAAGCAACTATTCGTCAAAATTTTTTAAGAGAACGTAGTTTTGACTAAAAACAATATTTATCATAAATAATTGATTAAATTTTATTAACAGAAAAAGGCAACATTTAGTGCATACCCGGGTCTTAGATGTCCATACAAGATTTGACTTGTTCGGCATAACAAGTTACAAAATCGCGCTATTGAGTCCGTGAGTCCCTTTTCTCACCTATTTTATTTTTCAGAAAGACGAGCCAAACAAGGACTTGTTAGTTTTACAGTTACGAGCAGATGTTATTTTAGTTTGAACGCCATAGACCCACGTATACACATAGAGGGTTAATATTTCGGCTTTAGGCCGGTATTCATAGTCGATTCTTATTAACTATCTTAAGTAATGTCTTAAGATGCTATAATTTGGTTTTGATTGATTTATGACGTTTTAAAATTGTACTTAAGACGGTCTTAAATATAAGAACCGACTATAAATACCGGCCTTGGTTCAAGACTGGTTTAAGGATGTTCTGGATAGTTTGTCAAATTGCTACGAAGTTGATGAAAATTTAATATTATATTCTGTATTTATATTTTTGGTTGGAACGGTGCTCCAAAACATCCTTAAAACCAAAAATATTCAATACGTAGTTTGTAGAATTGATTGTATTTATAATTGTATTGTAAATAATATTATATAAATTATTGTATTACGTAAATATATTTTTTCTTGCAGATTACTTTTGAAGACGCGTCTCCTGTCACGCATCTCAAAACAAAAAAAAATATATAATCCGGCTGCTTTCTGGCGCTGTATAACGGCAGCCATAAGCGCTGGCAAACATTGGCTGCTATCAGCGCTAAATTTTGGCTGTTTATACGGCTATAGTTTTAAATAAACTGCATTAGCAGGGAATTTGTAAAAATTCACTTTTACAGTTATAAACATAGTGCAAAAAATTAATTTATAAAAAAAACATCCTATTTTCAAGAAATAATATGTCTGTGCATACAAAAAAATACATTACTTTATGCCTACAATTACTGCCTACAGATAGAAATATAATTGTTCGCGGCAAATGGCTGACGGACGCACACATGGAACATTTTCACAATCTTCTACGAAATTGTTCAGATTATAGACCTGTCGAAACATGGCGAATACAATTGCCTAAAACAATTCATCCTATACTACAAGATAGAAAACATATACAAATATTGCACAGTTCATCAAATCCATTACAAACAGATGGACATTGGGTATGTAGCTATTACGATATAAAATATATATATATCTATGATTCACAAAATAAAAGAACATTGCACAAAAATCATGAGCAATTCTTGAGAAGATTATTTCCAACATACGACTTTGAGCAACATCCTATCAAATTCCCTACTGTGCAACATCAACTAAATTGTAACGATTGCGGAGTTTTTGCAATAGCTTTTGCGGTTTCACTATTATTTAATATTAAACCAGAAAAGGTAAAATATGATTACAGCTTAATGCGTTCGCATCTGATAAAAATATTAGAAACTAATATAATTGAACATTTCCCTCAAGATTCACATAGTCTTCCAATCAAAGTGCCGCCACTAGCAGTGGTGAAAGATAAAGAAGCTAAAGCAGCTTATATACGTGCAAAATGTCAATGTAAAAAAAAACTATAAAGAAAAGAATTGTGATATTAATTACCTTGAAAAGAAATTAAGTGATAATCAGTTAGATTTTGAAGAAACTATAAAAGTAACATTAAATAAGTGTAATGAGGAAGTTTATGATTATCAACATAACACATATAATATGAATACTAAAAACTGCAAAACTAATTATGAGAAGAATATTGTTTGCCTTGACAGCGAAGAAAATACTAACTGTAAAATTAATAGTGAGAGTGATACTGTCTGCAAAATTAGTAATGAGAAAAATACTGTTTGCCTCAACAACGAAGATAATATTATGCGCGTTAAAAGCTGTTATTCATATGAAAAAAGTTCACAAGAAGAAAATATTACTAAAAATAAAGAACATGAGAATAAGTTGGAAAAACGTCGCGCGACTAAGAGAAAATCTTACATGAGACATTTGGAAAATAATCGCGCTAAAAAACAATGCCGATATCAACAAAACTTAGAAATTAATCGTGCTAAAGATCGACATCAATATAAGAAGAACCGTGTAAAACGACATGCACAAAAACGTATACGTTATGCTTTAAATATAGAGCGCGAACGACATAGACAACAAGTTTTAGATTCTGATCGCAAATGGCTTTATAACAGGCGATATTATCAGAAGAAGATGATAAAATCTACAATAAAAAATCGTGATGTTGCTAAAACTATTACTAGAAAATATGCAAAGTTTTGGTCACGAAATTATATAATAAAATTTCGCCTTGTGGCAATTGAAGATATTGAAAAGAAACTTGATATTAGAAATCATATTGAAAGACGATTAGAAGCCGAAAGAATCGTACGTTGGTGTATGCATATTCGAGGCAGTTTTGTCCGCAATATCTATAAAATATTAGCTTCACTTAAAAATAAATCAGAAGCGTGTTTGACTCTTGCCGAAGAATGCTCTACAATTAACGATAAAATACGTGCATTATGTGGCATATCGCGACATACGGCTTCGTCTGAAAATTATTTTATCGACACATATCGTAACATTACTTCGTCACAACCTTTGGTAATGAACGTAAAAGGTCAAACTATGAATGTATTACCTTTGCAGCAGGCACAAGCAAAAAAATCATGGGAATGTAATACCTTGTGTGAAATTGATGATCCGTTTTTAACCGATCGTTATGAAAAATTCCTTCAAACGATAAGTACATGTACTTTAAACAAAATACCACAATTGTTAGAAAAGATTCATACATGTACAATAAAAAATTCAAATAAAATGGGTCACACACATGCTTGTTACATTGATATGAAACTTTGCAAAGCGATGTTTCTTTGTGTTCAAATACTATCACCTCATTTTCCAAAGGTGAGATATATTAAACGTTTAATTTATCAAATAACAAGTTTCTATCGAAAAATGTTAAATCTGCAAAAAGTTTTGACTTCCGCTGATTTAAACACATTAAATGAAATTATAACTTGGAACAAGAAAAAGCAAATATGTACAAACATCAGCAGAGTTGTACTATTTTGAGTGATGACGGTATCATTTCTCGCTGTAGCAACGCATTTAAGGCTTTTACCAAACGCTGCATGGACACACCTCGATATGTTTGTGCATCATGTGAGAGACTTTGTTATAAGAGAAGTGTCTTTGAAATTAATAAGCTTAAAACGCAATTAGATGTTCCAATTTGGAGAGATTTAATGGCGCATTTAAAAAAACATAATATTACCCTACAATACATATGTCGTTATTGTGCAGGAAAATTCCGTAACGGATTAATGCCTGCGTATTGCGTTCTAAATAATCGATTTGTACGTGATACACCCGAAGAAATATCATCTCTTAACACGTTTGAAAAAATTTTTATACAAAGAGCTAAAGCTTTTCAAACTGTTGTTAAAATGGGAACTGTTATTAACAAAGACTGCCTCATAGAAATATGGTACAAAAAGTAAAAGGTAGAATGTTTCATTTACCATTACCTTTACAAGAGACATGGAACAAATTATGTTCCGATAAAAATCATGAAATGTACTTCGTACGTGTTAGAGGTGTTCCGACAAAATCCAAAATTGTTTGGGAGGAATACGTAGATCGTAAAAAGGTACACAAGGCTTTAACATGGCTCAAACGTAACAATCCTTTTTACAATAATATAACACTCTTAGAAACTCACGATGGATTATGTTTAGAGAAACTGGATAATAATGAATTTGAAGTACAAGAGACGGAAAATGATAGTGAATCTGTTTCGGATAACGAACAAGAATTGAGTCCAAAAGTTCCAATGGAAGAAATAAAAAATAACGTAGACGCTATTTTATCAAATGACGAACAAGAATTGAGTTCAAAAGTTCCAATGGAAGAAACAAAAAATAATAACGTAGACGCTACTTCAAATAATCAGCGTGAAGCAATGTTAACCCAGATTCTTGACGAAAGTCAAGATAGTTATTACGAGCAATACACTATTTATCCTTTATATGAAAAAAAATCATGTCAAAGTGCTACTACCTTATATCAAATGTTAAAAGTTCAAGATTTGCCCTTGGACAATCGTGAGAAATCTTTAGATCTATTGTGTTTTCCAAATTTATTTCCTTTTGGTGTTAATGGACAACGCGAAACTAGACAGGTTAAACTTCACAGCCATGAATTTATTAAATGTTGTTTGACATCCAAACATTCACAATTTAGATTAAGTCCACAATTCTTATTTTTCTTGTTAAATGATGCGAATATTCGTCAATTAAGTCGTGGTATTTATCATAAATTGTATACAACAGATTCACGAGAACGTTATACGGCTAAAGAATATTCAGAAGCATTGCAGAAAGGTGATATGGAATCTGACTTGAGTTCGATATTTTCCACTTTAAGAAATACGGAACAATACTGGCGTAGACCAAGAAGTGATTTAATTGCTATGACGCAAGAATACGGACCTGCAGCATGGTTCTTTACAGTTAGTCCTGGTGAATGGATGTGGGAAGATTTAGGTGCATATATTCGTGAAGTAAATGAATGGCCTAACGATTCGACGGCCATTAGCGTACTCGTTGCTAAAGATCCCGTGTCGACGTCGAGGTTTCTTGATAATAAATTCAAAGCGCTGCTTGCTTTTATTTGTTCCAAAGATCACCCGATCGGAGAAGTAACACATTACTTCTGGCGACGAGAATACCAAGGTAGAGGTATACAACATTTTTATTTATTAATTTGGATTAAAGACGCGCCAATTATCGGTAAATCTTCTGTTGAAGAGATTTCTAAATTTATTTTGCAACATATAAGTTGTAAAATGCCAGATTCAAATATTTCACCATTGTTATACAGGCGAGTCAATATGTATCAACTACACAAACATAACGATTATTGCTTTGTTCTAAAAAAGCAGGACGTAAAACGACTCTGTCGTTTCGGATTTCCTCGTTCAGTTACAGACACGTTGATTCTGAGAGATGTCATAAGTTCGATAGCAGGTAGAAAACGATTAAAAAATAGAAGTAGGCTTTATGACCTTCCTCGAACAGATACTGAAACCTGTATAAATGATTATAATCCTAGCATTCTTACTGCATGGGAAGGAAATATGGATATACAATTTATCGGTGAAAAAGCATCGCTGCTTACTTGGTATATTACTAAGTATATAAATAAACCAGGAAAAAGTGAAATATCTGATGTTATCTTTGATAGTAAAAATAAGAAAGACGAATCATTAGCGACCCGTCTTTGGAAGATTGCTTTTCGAGCCATGAGTAATAGAGAATGTGGAGCTCTTGAAGCTGTTGATACATTGCTGGATAATCCTTTATATGGGACTGATCGAAATACGAGTATTAGATGGTTAGATGTTAATATGATACGACATAGAAAAGTTAAAACCTGGAAGGAAATTGAAGCTCTTGATGGAGATTCCACAGACATATTTTGTCCATCTATAATAGATGATCATTATCCACGGAGACCGGAAGAACTTGAATCCTTGTGTTTATATGAATTTGCACAGCAATATGATATTACGAAAATCAAACCACGAAGTAAAAATATTGAATTCTACAAGATGAATAATGGTTATTATCTGAAACGACAACAGCGTAACTATATTATTAATCACTATAAATATGATGTCAATACGCGGCCGGAAAATTATTTCTTTTCATTGCTGCTCATGTTTAAACCATGGCGGAAACTGGATGATCTTAAAAATGGATGTGATACTTATGCAGAATCGTTTCACAAGGGAATGTTAGATCTTGAGAAAGCATTGTATTATCGTGAAAAATTAGAGGAATTGTAAAAAGCATTTGAAACTGCGAAGCAATTGGTTCAGCAACGTTTAGATGATTTAGAAAAACAGCACAAGTCTCAAGATGATCCCGATAATCTAATAGGTGTTCAAAATATTGAGGCTGGTGAAGCGATGCAAGATTTTAAGGATCTGGGTGAAAAATTAATTCAGGAAATTGATGTATCTGAAATGATTTCAAATCTGAACGCAGATCAAAGAAGAGTATTTGACGATGTGATCAACATCGTAACATCGCCGGATAATAAACAATTACTAAAATTCGTTAGTGGAGAAGGAGGTACTGGCAAAAGTTTCTTAATTAATACAATTAAATGCTGGATAAAACAAAATCTCAACAAGGATACCGTTGTAACAGCACCTACTGGTATAGCAGCGTTCAATATCGATGGTTTGACCACTTACAGAGTGTTGCAGTTACCCGTTACACATGGTGATACTCCCAAGTATACACAATTATCTGATCACGTTTTGAAAATTTTACGGGCAGATCTGAAAGATGTTTGTTGTAGCGTCTTGGTACGCCGGGTATGTTACCCACCACGTGTATACCGCGGGAAGAATGCTTCGAGGTTACGTGGTCGAGGGAAAATGACTGTTCCCTCTTTATTTTTAATATACGTAATTTATTTGTCCACGAGTACAATACACGACACGACTGTTTGACGATCCTTGCGAAAGTGATGCGTGTAACGCTTTTTCCTGCGTTCAGCGCCGGGAGTCCCGCTTGGTAACGCGCGGTCGATAATCCTAAAAACGATCGATAGCGCCCGTGAAAGCCCACTAACTTATCCGCGAAGCATCGCGGTCGATATAATAAGAATACCGTGCGGGATTCTTAACATCCTGCCCGCCCTTGAAAGGATATGCTTTCAATACAATCCTAAAGTAACGACTAGCGTTCTATTAATAATCGGACACGGTTAATGAGTCTGTTGCTCTCCTCGCCAGGGCTGGACTATAATCAAACAAAAAAAATGAAGCAAAACAACATTCAGCATGTTGCATAAAAAATAAAATAAAAAAGGGTGGACGCAAACTATGATGGTCGCACATAGGCAACGCGTTACGAGAATCAATGCATTGCCTTACTTCAAACTTGTAATTGTATCCTAAGGTTTAACTATAAGGTAGTAATTAATAATAACAAACATAGCAAGTATAAGAACTGTGAAAAGCTATACTAATTATTTAAGGGTAATATCGCGATTTTTGTTAGCGGCCTTACAAATTTTCCTGACGCCGTTCTAACCGTAGCAGTTCGCACTTGTCCATCTGGACCCGCGTGTGTTTTCTCTATACGACCGATGAGCCACTGCATAGGAGCTAAGCCCTGCTGTTTTAATAGCACGATTTGATCTACTCTTAACTGTTGACCTTTATTGGTCTTCCACTTGTTTCTTTCTTGCAACGTATGCAAATACCCGACACTCCATCTGTGCCAGAAGTGTTGTCTCATTTGTTCAACTCTTTGCCAACGCACGAGTCGATTTTCATTTACGGTCAAATCCTCGCAAGGGAAGCTGTTCAATGGGGCGCCAACCAAGAAATGCCCGGGTGTCAAGCAACTCAGGTCGTTGGGATCTTCACTGAGTGGGGTGAACGGTCTCGAATTTAAAATCGCTTCGATCTCGCATAATACCGTCGCTAACTCCTCAAATGTTAAGTTCGCTTTACCGACTATTCGATTTAAATGATATTTAGCGGACTTAACTGCAGCCTCCCACAAGCCCCCGAAATGCGGAGCATTTGATGGTATGAAGCTCCATGAAAATTGTTGTTCGCGAACGAAATGCTGTATTTCCGACTGTACTTTGTCATCTTTTAAAAATTCATAGAATTGTTTTAACTGACCCTGGGCCCCCACGAAGGTGGTCCCATTGTCCGAATATATATATTCTGGTTTACCTCTACGCGCCACGAATCGCTTAAGAGCCGCGATGAACGCGTTTGAAGTTAAATCGCTTACCAGTTCGATGTGCACTGCCTTCGTGGCAAAACATACGAATATTGATATATACGCCTTGAGAGAACGCGCGTTGCGTCGTTTTCCCTCTCGTATCATTACCGGGCCTGCGTAATCGACGCCGCAATGATAAAACGGTCGTGATACTGTCACACGCCCGGCCGGCAAAGAACCCATCACAACCTCTGAAAGGGGCGGTTTAGCTTTAAAGCAAGTTATACATTCGTGCACTATTTTTCGCGTAGTCGATCGCAATGATAACGGCCAAAAGCGTTGTCTTATTGTGGCCATGGTGGCTTGTATGCCGGCGTGAGCGTTTCTTATGTGCTCCTGTTCTATAATTCGCTTCGTTAGAATATGTCCGCGCGGTAATAGTATAGGATGTGAAGCGTCGAAATTTAAATCCGATTCCCTCAACCTGCCTCCTACTCGAATCAGCCCGTCAGTGTGCAAAAATGGGGATAAGGAAAGCAACGAGCTGGACGGGTTTATAGTCTCATCTTTTGATAATGCCCTGTACTCACTGGGAAACGATCGTTTTTGAATTTCTCTGCACATGATATCCAACGCGAAACGGCACTCGGAAAGTGAGATGAATGTCCTTGATGTGTTTCGATTGTGCACCTTGCCTAATCTAAGGCAATACGCCAGAATGTGGCATGCCTTGCTCAGGTTTGAACATTTGCATAATAGCTCCTCGATGTCTGATTGGCCTATGGCGGCCACCGCAGCTGCGACTCTCCGTAGTTCCGGCGCGGGTTCTAACCTATTGAAGTTGCTGTTTGGCCATTTCTGCTCTACTTCTATCAAGAAGGGTGTCCCGTGCCACCACAAAGCAGCACTCAGCAAATCACCGGGGTCTTGGCCTCTTGACAGTATATCGGCAGGGTTATTGGCGGATGAGACGTGGCGCCAGCTATCGACCCTCGTAAGACGCTGCACCTCTCCGACCCTATTTGCCACGAAAACTGTCCACTTGCGTGATGGTGACGAAATCCAATTTAGGGTTATCGTTGAATCCGACCAAAGGAATATGGGTATATTGTCTACGTGGATGGCTTCGCTTGTCTTATCGATCAATTGCGCTAACAGTACGGCTGCTGCCAGTTCGAGACGTGGCAACGATTGACTTTTAATGGGAGCTACCCGGGATTTGGAGCATAGAAGCTCCACTCGAAATTTATTAGATTCAATTTGCGTTCGTATGTAAATACAAGCGCCGTATGCCCGCTCACTCGCATCGCAAAAACCATGTAATTGTGTGTGTCCTGGTCTTGTACTGTAGCGGACGCAGCGCGGAATAGCATACTGATTTATGATAGGTATTTGAAGTCTCAGATTTTTCCAACGCAGATCAATGTTAGGGGGAACCGACTCATCCCAGTGAATGTCTGCCTGCCAAAGATCCTGCATGATTAATTTTGCTAATACAAGTACAGGTCCTACTAAACCTAACGGATCAAACAAACTGGATAACTCTGATAGAATCGTGCGTTTCGATATTACTGCTGGATGTTCGCCAATCTTGCAGGAAAAATAGAATGTGTCCTGGGCGTGATTCCAATGGATCCCCAATACGGAGGAATCCTTATCCTCGCCTATCGGAACCAGCACACCATCGTGTTTGGTCACCTGATCCAACAGTTCGGGGCAGTTAGAAGCCCACTTGCTCAACTCGAAACCTCTTTCTCGTAACAACTGAATTATCTCGTCGCGTGCCTTCTTTGCTTGAGCTGTTGAATCTGCACCCGTGAGCAAGTCGTCCATATAGAAGTCTCTTCTTACGAGGGATGCTGCCACGGGATATTTACCGTGATACGTCTCTGCCAACTGTTTCAAACATCTTGTTGCTATAAACGATGCGGACGATGTGCCGTATGTGACGGTAGTTAATTCGTATGTTTCTACATCTGCCGTGCGGTCATCTCTCCATAAGATTCGCTGATATCGAGTTTGCGAAGGGTGGATAAGTATCTGACGATACATTTTAATAATGTCAGCTACAAAGGCGTATCGAAAGGTTCTGAATCTGACCAGAATGGACATGAGATCTTGTTGAATGACTGGCCCCGTTAAGAGCGTATCGTTGAGGGATGTTCCGGTGCTATCTTTACAGGACGCATCAAATACCACGCGAATCTTAGAGCGATCCGCTGAATTTTTAAACACACATTGATGAGGTAAGTAGAAAACTTCTTTCTAAATCTTCTTTCTAATCCGCGTAGGCGCTTGAGCGCGATGTCTCTTGTGTTTTCAAATTTAGGCTCGACTTGCTTCTTGAAAGGAAGGCATGCCATGTACCTGCCCTCAGCCGATCGCTCTATTGTATTTACGAAAGGTTGTTCGCAGGCCAGTTCTTCTGTGGTAAGATTTCTTGTACCTTCTATCGTCTCCATTTTCCAGAGGCGACTAAATTGTTCGTCAAGCTGGGCATTAGATATCGACGCTGCGAAGGCCTGAATGCGCTTTGTAGATTGGGATGATTGTGCAGCTCGCCCCGCAAGGATCCAACCAAAACGTGTCTTCTGTAGAGTTGGATGTCCCGGAGAGTTCTTAATTTGTCCTACGCAGAGAATCTGCCAGAACAGCTCCGCGCCAATCAGGATATCAATGTCAGACGATACGTGGAACTGAGGGTCGGCCAGCTCAATACTTCGTGGAATATCAAATGCGCTTCTTTTTAAAGTGAAAGAGGGTATTTTGTCAGTCACCCTGTCGGTGACGAAACAATTGATCTTGGCGCTGAATGAGTTAATACGTGACTGCAGTTGTATCTGTGCTATTTGCGAAGACGTAGTTGCCATGTTGTTTATCCCTGAAATGGAAATATTAGAATCCTTCGCCTTGATATTGAGTACGTCTAGGAAGCCTTTAGAGATAAAATTTGCTTGCGAACCAGAATCCAACAATATGCGACATGGTTTGCGCGATTCCTTGTTATCGAATGCGTAGATGACTGCCGTTGCCAGCATAATATGTTCGTCGTAGCGATAACTAAAACCGTGCGTGACCACTGTTGTGGATGAGGTCGTCGATGCTTCAATACTTTGTGACTTCTCGTCCCGCCCCTGCGAATCGGCGGTACTTGTGTCGAGGTGCAATAATGTGTTGTGTTTCATCTTGCATGTCTTGCAGGTTCCAGAGACGCATTTGCCAGCGTTATGGCTCGTCGATCGCAGACAATTTGCGCACAATTTAGCTTTACGTACCTTTGCTATCCTCTGATGAACTGTAAGTGCTAAAAACTTGGAACAGAAATATATTGAATGTTCCTCCTTGCAATGGGTGCATCTGAACTTAACAGATGCTGCGCAGGCAGCTTGACGTTTCGTTTTTGCAGAGGAATGTGCCTCAGCCTTGGCTGTAGTAGAATTGGGCTTTCCCGAAGCCTCCAACATTTGACTGCGATGAGTTACAAAATCCAAAAATTGTTTGAATGTGGGCAGTTCCGTGGTGATCAGCGAATTCTGCCATTCTCGCATAGACACGGTATCGAGTTTACTGCTCAACAAGAAGATGAGGAGATCGTCCCAGTGAGACGTGGGCCTTTTTAATGCCTTAAGGGCGTTTATGTGCCTTGACGCACCGTCCGCGATTTGACGCATCTCGCACGCGTTCTCTCGCGTCATGGAAGGCAGATCCATGATAGCTCGAATATGGCTTTGAGTGATTACCCGCTTGTTATCATACCGTTCCTTGAGTAACCTCCACGCGACCTGATAATTTACGGCTGAAATTTCCAACGCGCCGATAATATTTTTTGCATCCCCCTTTAAGGAGGCGCGTAAATAATGTAACTTTTGTACGTCGTCTAGCTCATCACTCGTGTGTATGAGGGCGTTAAAGGTGTCGAAAAATGGGAACCAATCCTCGTAGTTTCCCGAAAACTCAGGTAAATTTAGCTTGGGTAATTTTACTTGTAAACGCGACTCGGATGCATTGGATACCCTGGGGCTTGTGGAAAGGGTCACACTGCTACGTGCCTGAATATTCGTAAGGCTCGCGAATGCGCGCCGATAATGAATAAAAGGCATCTTCGAAGCCCCCGCGATTGACCGATTCGCTTTCATCTAATTGCTCTATTTTCGTTTGTATAGATTCGTACTCTGACCAGTAATGCTCTAATTTGAGCCGGCGTTCCTCGAGTTGCGCTATTGTCGACGGCGTGACTACCTCGGGCGCGATTGATTCAACAAACGTTTGGATACGAGTACATGAGCCTCGTACTGTGGCTCGGCGCTTTTTGAGAGAGATTATGTTTTCCTCGTTACTCATTTTTTATTTCGGTTGACTGAGACGCACGCGAACTAATGACGAGATCGAATCGAAAGAAAATTCTTGGTTAGCACCGCAACTGCACACACAAAAAAAACAGTTTCCCTTACCTCGCAATTATGCCGCGCTGATACGGCTAACGCAACGGTCGGGGCGCTTGCGCGCTATCCTTGTCGCTCTTAGATGCGATGGCCTTGTGTCTCCGGAAGCATGCCGTCCTTCTCTCCCTGCAAACGCGGTGTCCTTGTCTCTCTGTAAGCGTGCTGTCCTTTCCGTACGGGAAGCGTCGTCCTTGGAAACCGCCGCCCCTTGAAGACCCTTCTCGGTGCTCGCAGCGGTACGAATGCTATACCGCTTCCGCCTTGATGGTCTTGAACGGCCTCGTGGAATTCCTTTTTTTTTGGCACGCGCCAATGCAGCCGCCGCAGCGCCCGCGAGGATCGTAGCTCGTCGATAAGATTACAAGCTCGAGCTCTCAAATGCCTTATATATCTTGCCACATGATTTTGCTTCTCCGTGTGAAGCCTCGTGGAATGCTCATGTCGTGGAATGTCCTTCGTCTCGAAAGATCGAGAGAGCTTCGCAGACAATGGCGGACGTCTTGTTATCCGGCTCAAAGGACCAAAATTTTGTTGTAGCGTCTTGGTACGCCGGGTATGTTACCCACCACGTGTATACCGCGGGAAGAATGCTTCGAGGTTACGTGGTAGAGGGAAAATGACTGTTCCCTCTTTATTTTTAATATACGTAATTTATTTGTCCACGAGTACAATACACGACACTGTTTGACGATCCTTGCGGAAGTGATGCGTGTAACGCTTTTTCCTGCGTTCAGCGCCGGGAGTCCCGCTTGGTAACGCGCGGTCGATAATCCTAAAAGCGATCAATAGCGCCCGTGAAAGCCCACTAACTTATCCGCGAAGCATCGCGGTCGATATACGCATAAAAATACCGTGCGGGATTCTTAACAATGTTATTCTTATTATAATTGATGAAGTGTCAATGGTATCTAATTTAAGTTTAGCGTATATACATTTACGACTATCTGAATATTCAATACCACTGAAGATAGTTGGTTTGGTCAAAAGCATATTCTTTTATTTGGAGATCTGTTTCATTACCTCCTGTACGTGAAAATTTTGTTTTTGCTCAATTATCAAAAAAATAAATTGATAAATATATTGGCTCTATAGCGTCTACAAATTTGTGGAAAAATTTTAAATATGACGAATTATCTATCAATATACGCCAGCAAGGAAATGAATCTTATCGTAAATTACTCTCGAGAGTTCGTATTGGTTTATTGACAAAATCTGATATTGAGATTCTCGAAAAAAGAAAAATATCTTTTACAGGCGAGTCTTTCGAAACAAAATTATACAAATTATGTAATTTGATTGATAATTTGCCACCTGATACCGTTTGTTTACTGCCTACTTGTCATATGTGCGATGTTCTTAACAATGCAATTGATTCAAAAGAAATATTATTAATTGCTAAAGATACGTATGAATATGATAGACATATAAAAAAGAAAGTAGTAAAAAAATTGACGAATAATGATAAAGATAATACTAGAACAATTGGACTTTCAAGACTAATTACAATTAAAATTGGAGCTAAAGTCATGATAAGACGCAATATTGATGTCACTTTGGGCCTTGTAAATGGCACAATTGCTACGGTTATTTCTGTTGTGCAGGATACTGATTATGTAGAAAAGATAAAACTTCTTTTACCGTCTGGTTTAGCGCGGTATATTACATACGAACGGAGTTCGTCGCAGGATATTACGAGAAAATAACGATCGACAGTGCCGGTGCACTGGGCGGCATACGCGGTATATTATACACGAACGGGACGCGGGTACGGAGAGTCCGATGGACGCGGACGTACCGTACTCTACGGTCGCGGCGCGGCACCGTGGTGCGGGTGCACCCGGTGCGGTATATCGAGAAAGCTGATAACGCGGGCGGGAACGCGATATGTACACCGGAGGATGGCGGAATCCCGGGGTTACGGTCGCGAGAACCCTCGCTACGAGGCCGAGCACGCTCGACCCCGCGGTGCCGTGGCCGTCGGGGTAAGTGTGAGGGAGCTCGGAGACACTCTGAGAACTCTCAGTAGAGGACCAGAACTCTGGACCTCGTTTTGCGTGTCGCCTTAGGATTCGGAAGGTAGGCTTCGTCAGGAGTAGCGGAGAGCCGTGGTAGAGACGAAGTGTCTCTTCGTCGAGCGCGCCGGCTTTTTATACCGGTCGGCGCGGTGAGCTTGGCAGGAGGGAGGCCAATCGTAAGGCGATGGCGCGGTGGTGGGAGCGGCGCGATCCCGTGTGCTCGCTTCGGCGGGGATCGGCTCGCTTCGGCGCTCGTCGGCGTCGTGCGGGAAGGCACCGGTGCGGCGGATTTCCCGCGCACATGGTGCGTTTTAAAAGATTAAAAAAGGTGGGCGCACCGCGCCCTGTCCTCGCCCGACGGAGGATCGGTCGGGCGGCATCCGGCGGGTGGTGGCCGGGGACGATGCCTTGACGTAAGGGGCACATCGTTACACCACCCCTCCCCTTAGATGTGCCTGAATCGAGAGGCACAGTGGCCGGCTGGTTGGAGGTGCCGGTCGCTCGGGTGGTCTCTTATGCTGGCGGTTTCCGGGATTTGTCTTTTATCCAACGGACGGAGTTGTCCCCGTTGAACCGTATGTGCCAGAGCCGGTTCCCGATCGTGTGCTTGTATTGCCTGGAGACATGGCACGAAAAATGGGGGACCTCCACTATCACCCCGGGCTCGACCTGAACCGGGATTGGAGGTGCGGGTAGCGGCCCCATCACCCTCGCGGGTTGGAGCGTTGGCCGCGGTCGTCGGGGGGCCTCGGCCAGTGGTCGTGGGCGTCGTGGTGGTGGCGGCGGCGGTGCCAGCAGCCAGGCCTGCTTCGCCCGGTTCGTCGCATCGGATCGCTGGATGATCGTGCCAATCCTCGGCACGGTTTTCGGCGGAATTGGTTTGGCCGGTGGCGGCGGTGGCGGTGCCGTCTCGGGCTCGCCCCGGTAAAGGGTGGCCCATCCTTGCCCGATCCCGGGGTTGGCCGGATCGTACTCCTCGTCGTCCTCGCCGAGGATTTTTGCGATCTCCGTTAAGATGTCTCGCTCTTGCGGCGATGTTTCGTCCGTCATAGCTGCGGTCGTTTTGACGATCGGCTTGTTCTCGCCTCGGTACGCCGGGTGTCTTAGCGCTTGTTTTCATTTTTCGACGGTTAACAATGTTTGGGTCGCGGTCGGTCGCGTAACAACAGTTTGTTCGCCGGCGTTTTCGTTTCGGCGCGTGTTTTTCGGCCGCGTACGGTTGAACGGCGGCAGCGGTCGGTGCGAGCGCGTCCCCCCCCACCGAGGTCCGGGCCAGGTACGTCGGGTGGTGTGTCGGTCGGGGCGCGCTTGAGGTCTTGCACGTGTATGTGCCGATACCATTTCCCCGAGCGGCTGCGGAGGTCCACGATGACGGGTGAAATAATGCGGCGTATTTCTAGCGGACCCAGAAACTTCGGCGCGAGCTTGGCGTTAAACGCCGCTTCTTTGTTGGAGAGCGGGCGGTCCCGCTTCCACACCCACTCCCCGATACGCGGTCTCCATTCCCTGCGGCGGAGATTATAATGCTTTTTTTGGTGCTGGAACGCGCGGGCCAGCTGAATTTTCACTTGTTCGTAAGCTTCGGCCAGTCGGGGATGCATGTGGGTCGGCGGCGTCGGTTCGTCGCGCGGCGCATCCTCCCCGGGGCGGCGCAATTCGCGGGCGTGTAGCCCGTCGCGTCGTGGGTTGCGGTATTATAGGCGAACTGGAGTTCTGGCAAGTGCTCGTCCCAGGCTTTGTGTTTTTTCGCGTACTGCGCGATCATGGTCTTGATCACGCGATTGGTGCGTTCCACGGGATTGCAATGGGGCGCGTACGCCGGCGTGAAGCGGTGGCGAATTCCACAGTCGGCGAGGAGTTTAGCGAGCAGCCGGGATTTTAATTGCGTGCCATTGTCCGACAGGATTTCGTCCGGGCATCCGTGTCGGAGGATAATGGCTTCGGTTACGTGTTTTACGATGGCCGGCGCGGTGGCCCGTCGTAATGGCCGGAGCTCGACCCATTTCGTAAAACGGTCCTGAATGTTAAGGAGCCAGATATGGCCGGCGGCGGATCGTGGGAGCGGGCCGACGAGGTCGAGGGTGACCTGTTGCCACGGGTGGCCGAGCGCGGTCGGATGTAATTGTCCGGTGGGCTTTTCTTGCGCGACCTTATGGGCGAGGCACGTCGGACACTTGCGGACGTAACGGGCGATGTCGCGGAACATCCCGGGCCAATAATATCGGTGTGCTATTCTCGCGATGGTTTTTGCTATTCCGAGGTGGCCGGCGGTTGGTGCGTCGTGATACTGTTCGAGGAGCGGTCCTCGCTGGTCTTTCGGTACGCATTTTTTCTACTGTTCGGCTGCTGGGGTGTCTTTGAAATCCAGGCTGTGGAGCACGTGCTTCCACAGCCGGCCTTGGTCGATCCTGAAATCGGGCACCTCGTGGGGCGTATTTTCGGCCGCGTGCCACATGCGCGTATGCCATGGGCACTTAGCTCTGGTGACGACGAGGATTTCGGGTTGTCGGGATAACGCGTCGGCTACTTTGTTGAGCGCCCCTTTTCGGTATTTGATCTCGAAGTCATACTGTTGTAACTCGAATGCCCATCGTCCCAACCGGCCGGACGGAGACTCTAGCTTTTGTAGCCATTTTAGCGACTGGTGGTCGGTGATTACCGTGAATCGGTACCCCTCAAGGTAGCCGCGCATCTGTCGGATTCCCCATACTACGGCCAGGCACTCCAGTTCGGTCGCGCTATAATTCCGCTCGGCGTTATTTAGCGTGCGGCTGGCGTAAGCGGTAACGCGCTCGCCCTCGGGAAAGTATTGCGTCAGCACGGCCCCCAGGCCGGTGGTGCTAGCGTCGGTTTGAAGGTGAAATTGTCGCAAGAAATCCGGACACGCGAGAACGGGTGCGGTGGTCAGAACGGTTTTTAGGGCAGTGAATGCGTTTTGTTCGGCTTCCCCCCAATTCCACCAGGCGTGCTTTCGGGTTAAGGCGGTGAGCGGTGCGGCGAGAGTCGCGAAATCCTTAATGAAGCGGCGGTACCATGACGCGACCCCCAGGAACTGTCGGATCTGGCGGATGTTTTGTGGCGCGGGCCAGTTTGCGACGGCGCTGACTTTGCCCGGGTCGGTTCGGATACCGTCACGGTCGACGATGTGGCCGAGGTATTTAATTTGATCGGCGCAAAACCGGCATTTCTCGGGGTTAATGCGGAGGTTGGCCTCCCGGAGCCGGCGGAAAACTTCGCGCATAATACGGAGGTGTTCGTCGAAGGTTTCGGTAATAGTAGGTAAGCAACGTTTGTTCTAAGCCATGGGGCAATGAGGGGGGGTGAGGGGCGGGGGGACCGCGGGCAAGGGGAACCGCGGGCGGGGGGGGACCGCGGGCGGGGGGACCGCGGGGGAGGGGGAACCGCGCGTTTCGGCGCCGCGGGGGGGGGGGGGGGGGGACCCGCGCGTTTCGGCGCCGCGGGGGAGGAAGAGGGGGGAACCGCGTTTTAGACGTTATATTCTCTACCGTCTTCTCGACCATCCTCTATTCTTTCCCAATATATTTGGTAATAGAGAAACATCCAGTTCGATTGGCGATTGGCGATTCCGATTTCGCGACGGATGCTTTCCAGGAAAAAATCTACAAACGCATATATGCGGCCTCTCTCTTCGCTTCATACGATGTCTCTTTTAAACATTTCATGATCATCAAAATCCCGCCACATTAGTATTTCACGACATTCATAAAATTCGAGAAACTTCCGATGCGATCGGAGATCGGCGATTCCGATTTCCCGACGGATCAGATATCTCGTTACATCGACGGTCCGCGGATCCCCATTTCTCACGAACGGATCGTTGATTTTCACGATCGGTTTCCCTTCAGGATAGAACACTGGTTTGCAAAGTTCTGCATACTCGCTCATATCACGTTAAATTCGGTGGGCCTTGATATACAGTAGCATTAAGATGGCCAGGACGAACCAATTGTCTGTATAAGCCGCACGATCAAGCACGCCAACCGACTGCTCTTACTTCTAGTCCTCGACTACTGAGCGTACCATCAAATTCATCCTTCTACATCTCACTATTGTCACATCGTTTGTTTATCATATCTAATTTCACCATGATCTCAGCATCCATACAATTGCACCTTCCGAAAAATCTGCGATGTGCAGTTTTGCACGTGTGCAATGAAGTCACCGCGAGACATATTCTCGAAAACGATATCGCACCATTAACTTTCAATGGTTTAATCTGTAATACTGCTATTAAACAGCTATTAAACAGCTAAAAACAACTATCAAACAGCTATCAAACAGCTATTGAACCGCCATGAAACAGCTAAAAACAGCTCTTGAACCGCTATGAAACAGCTATCAAACAGCTATTGAACCGCCATGAAACAGCTAAAAACAGCTAAAAACAGCTATCAAACAGCTCTTGAACCGCTATGAAACAGCTAAAAACAGCTAAAAACAGCTATTGAACAGCTATCAAACAGCTAAAAACAGCTATCAAACAGCTATCAAACAGCTATTGAACCGCTATGAAACAGCTAAAAACAGCTAAAAACAGCTATCAAACAGCTCTTGAACAGCTATCAAACAACTAAAACAGCTATTGAACCGCTATGAAACAGCTAAAAAACAGCTATCAAATAGCTCTTGAACAGCTATT
>NW_027269981.1:183664-201947 GCF_030848805.1 Temnothorax longispinosus | reverse complement strand
CAATTCTTAATGAAAAATTAAACTTATCCTCCAAAAATTAAAAAAATTTTGACACGACTCCTATTTCATATATAATTCTTTAAGATTTGGTCAATTAATTCCCGAAAAATTGGAAAAATTTTGTAACCGGTTCCCAAACAAATCGGTAACAAAAAATTATACACTTTATAGCAATTCCCGGGAAATTTTACCTCTATTTCATATGTAATTCTTTAAGATTTGGTCAATTAATTCCCGAAAAATTGAAAAAATTTCGTAACCGGTTTCCCAAAAGATCGGTAACAAAAAATTATACACTTTATAGCAAATCCCAGGAAATTCTACCTTTATTTCATATACAATTCTTTGAAATTCGATCAATTAACTCCCGAGAAATTTGAAAAATTTCGTAACCAGTTTCCACAAAAATCGATAACGAAAAATTATCTATAAAAATTATCCATAAAAAAAAATTCAGCTTGATATCTCAAAATTTACGAAAACTGGAGCAGAAATCGGAAACCCCTTTATTATTAGCAATTTTTCTATCATCGTAGCCATCCTCAAAAAATTAGAAAATTTTGAAACCAGTTTCCAAAAAATCGATTATGAAAAATTATACACGTCTTTGCTATCCCCGAAAAATGAGAAAAATTTGGGCATTGTTTTTAAGAAAGTAACGAAAAATTATCTTTAAAAAAATTCAGCTAATATCTCAAAATTTGAGGAAATTAGAACAATCACGTACATTTTTTTAAACAAAAATCGGAAACCCCTTTAGAAAAATTGGAAAAACTTCATAACCGATTTCAAGAAAATCAAATCATTAATAAAAAATTATCCATTAATAAAAAATTAAACTTATCCTCCAAAAATTAAAAAAATTTTGACACGACTCCTATTTCATATATAATTTTTTAAGATTTGGTCAATTAATTCCCGAAAAATTGGAAAAAATTTGTAACCGGTTCCCAAAAAAATCGGTAACAAAAAATTGTACACTTTATAGCAATCCCGGGGAAATTCTACCTTTATTTCATATGTAATTCTTTAAGATTCAATTATTTCCCGAGAAATTGGAAAAATTTTGTAACCGGTTTCCAAAAAGATCGGTAACGAAAAATAATACACTTTATAACACTCCCCAGAAGATTCTACCTCTACTTCATGTACAATTGTTTGAGATTCGGTCAATTAATTTCTGAAAAATTGGAAAAATTTTGTAACCGGTTTCCAAAAAGATCGGTAATGAAAAATTATACACTTTATAGCACTCTCCGGAAAATTCTACCTCTGTTTCATATATAATTCTTTTAAATTCGGTCGATTATTTCCCGAAAAATTAGAAAAATCGGTTTCCAGAAAATCAGTAGCAAAATACTATACACTTTATGGCACTCCCCGGGAAATTCTACCCCTATTTCATGTACCCTTGGTAAAAATTCGGTCCACTAACGAATGAGTAGTTCGCGGTCAGACATACATACATACATACATACAGACGACAGTACTTATATATATAGATACAGTAAAAAAAATTGTGTTAAATTCAACATATTTTACATGTCCCAAATGGTCCATTCAAATTTTTGTGTAAATTGAACATAATATAAATATGTCAAATTATGACACAAATATTATGTTCATAATATTAACACAAAAAAAAAGGAAAGTTTGATGATATGTGAACGAAAATTTTGTGTACAACAGAAATCTGTATAATGTTAAATATAAATATGAAAAACATTTTTGTATGTACAATAGGCATCTGTATAAGGTTAAATATAAATAAAAAGAATATTTTTTAAACAAAATTATATTATTTTTATGTTAATCTTACGATTAAATATAAAATGTGTTATTTTAACATTTAATTTACTTAAATATAAATTTAACACAAAAAAGCAGATAACATAATCAAAATTAATTAAATTAACACATAAGTATGTTACATTTTTAACACAAAGATTTTTATAAGGTCCATTTTTAACAAAAATACACAAAAGTTTTTATTGCATATATATGATCACATAAAAAATAGAAATATAATCTTGAACAATGTTATATGGCCATATATGAGAATATATAATTATAGATATGATACATTAATTTTTATTAAATATTTTCGTAAACAGTGAAATTACCTGTAATAATTTGTGAAAAAACTGTTATATAATATACATATATTATAGTTCTTATAAATAAATATATTAATCGTATTATTTTGCACAAACATACTTATAATTTAAACTAAAAATAATATAATCATATATGAACTTATATAGTCATATAAGATTATATATGATCAGATCATAATATTGCATCTCAAAGTATCCGGTAGATGGCATTTGATGGGATTTGTTTCTCATATTAAAAATCACAACAAAATTACCTTTTTAAAAAAAAGGTAAAAAAAAGGCGTCAAGACACGCGTTCGAAGAAAGTGGTTATCTCAAAAAAACCAATGAGGTATCTTTGTACCTAAAAAAAACTGATGTATGTTTGTACCTAAAAAAAACCGATGTAGTATGTTTGTACCTCAAAAAAACCGATGAGGTATCTTTGTACCTAAAAAGATTGAAGTATCTCTGTACCTAAAAAAAACCGATGAGGTATTTTTATACTTCTAAAAAACCGATGTGATATGTTTGTATTTTCACAAAAATAAATGATATCTATAAATTGCGTCAAGTATAAAATGATTATATATATTCTTCGGAAAATAACTGTTGTATTATTTTAAAAAAATATTTTTGTATTTAAGTGTCTTCTTACACAAGTCATAATAGCTTCATTTTTCCTTACAGACATTATAATATAACACAGGTTGTATTATTGACCAAACTGACATTTATTTTTACGTTAACTCGACGTTTCGACACTGGTTTTGTGTCCTTATCAAGAGATTTCTAAAAGTATGCAAATTTAATTTTTACATACAGGTAATTCTGTCTATCAGCTTCTTCAGAGATGTTTAGAAGTTCTGAGGCATGAATTCAGCGAGCTTAAAACAGTAATGGCAGATCAGTTAATGTATGTCAAGGAGGATCTTATATTACAGCATCATTAGACGTTTTACGATTTTATTGTAACTAAGGTAAATATACTAAATGATGAAACTTGTGAAGCAATATCACAATGTTGGCATGTTATTTTACTTAGGTATTTATCACGATTGAAAGAATACTTTGTATAATTCTCCTTTATGTTTTTTAGATCATGATACGAGAGGAACAAACACATTTTTCCAGCGAGTAGATGGAAACCTTTTGATCCAACGAAAAGTTACGACAAGAATAGTGTCGGATAAAAATAGGAAGAAAGATAAAATTTGATAAACTTAGATTCAACAAATTGTCCAATTTCGTTTAAAGGATTAAGATTCAAAGGACTGTAAATATTATAAATAACCAGATAAACATCTTTGTTTCATCATACAATTGATTCATTATAAAGAAGATTGTAATATATGTATATATATATATATATATATATATATATATATATATATATATATTATAGCTACATTGTATTTTTAAGGACTGTCATTTTAATTCATTCAATTATGTGATATTTAATTCATTTACTCGATTATGTAGCTCTACTAAATTACAGTCCTTTGAATCTGAATCCTTTAAACAAAATTGGACAATTCGTTGAATCTAAGTTTATCAAATTTTATCTTTCTTCCTATTTTTATCCGACACTATACTTGTAACTTTTCGTTGGATCAAAAGGTTCCCATCTACTCGCTGGAAAAATGTGTTTGTTCCTCTCGTATCATGATCTAAAATAAAATAAAGGAGAATTATACAAAGTATTCTTTCAATCGTGATAAATACCTAAGTAAAATAAAATAACATGCCAACATTGTGATATACCTTAGTTACAATAAAATCGTAAAACGTCTAATGGTGCAGTAATATAAGATCCTCCTTGACATACATTAACTGATCTGCCATTACTGTTTTAAGCTCGCTGAATTCATGCCTCAGAACTTCTAAACATCTCTGAAGAAGCTGATAGATAGAATTACCTGTATGTGAAAATTAAATTTATGCAGCAGAACATTATATATCACACCAATGTTACTCCAAAAGTGACACTGGAGTATCTCTAAATCACTGATATATATATATATATATATATATATAGATATATATATATATTTATATATGTATATGAAATTCTCTATATATACATATATGTATACAGGGTGTTTCGTTTTGAATGATACAGTCGATTATCTTGTCAACCGATGATTTTATTGAAAAATGTTTCAAACGAAAGTTGCATGGTTTGAAGGGGGACACATGATGAAAATATGGACTTAACCTTGAGTGACCTTTTCAAGGCCAGGTCAATGTAATCGATGTTTTCTTAAATAAAACTCCCCATTTTTTATTGCATATTCTTACAGCCCTCGTCGAGACGTTTTCAAAACACTATAATAATAAAGTTTTCTTTTGTTAAGAATTTCCTGATATTTTAAATTTTGTAATGATATTTTTTATCTAAAATATAAAATATCTCGTAAAATATTCACTTTTCGTTGACTTTACCTTGATATTTTTATACGTAGAATAATGAAAGAAACCGATTGTTGTAAAAAAAAACAGAAAAAAATTATTTTAAAATTTTGATTGCATCTTGTAAACGCATTTAATTTTACCAAATTGCAAATGTAGAAGTTAATATTATTATTTGATTCCATTCATTATCCTACGTATAAAAGTATCAAGGTAAAGTCATCGAAAAGTGAATATTTTACGAGATATTTCATATTTTATATTAAAAATATCATTAAAAAATTTAAAATATCTCAGAAAATTCTTAACGAAAGAAAGCTTTTTTATAGTGTTTTAAAAACGTCTCGACAAGGGCTATAAGAATATGCAATAAAAAATAGGCGGTTCCGTTTAAAAAATTCAAGGTGACCTTGTCCTGACCTTGAAAAGGTCAAGTCCATATTTTCATCATGTGTTCCCTTTCAAACCAACTTTTGTCTGAAACATTTTTCAATAACATTATCAGTTGACGAGATAATCGACTGCATCATTTAAAACAAAACGCCCCGTATATAATATATACAGGGTGAACCGCGTAACGCAATCACCTTAAGGGGACTAGGAAGGGTTGAAATTTTGAAAAAATCGATTTTCGGTTTTTTGCATATTCCGATACTGTGATCCTTTAGGAATATCTTCCCGTTTGTTTTTTTGAAAAATTCGCAAAATTGAGGTCAGGAGAGCGTAAAACGTAGTGTGGCGCGCGGCCGACCGAACGCAGATATTCGATACATAAATATTGTATCGAAACTTTGAATGCGATTTTCTCGAAACTACATTTTTTGATGATTTTACCACGATATCTCGAAAACCGCGAGAGATATCAACTTGAAATTTATACAGGAGTTGTAAAACACTATGACGCATGAATTATACCTAAAATCAGATTGAAAAAAAATATTGCTACAATTTTATAATAACAAATAACTCGAATTTTTACAAATTTTTTGTTTTCTGGACGCCATTTTGTTAATTTTATTTTTATTTTTAATTTTTTAGGTATAATCAATAGAGGGAAGCCTAAGGAGAAGAAATATTCCTAGAATTTGCCAAAACCTTTATTCGTTCGACTGGAATCGTGGTAAAACCGTGGATTCGACAGTTTTCCTTATTACATTGGGACGCCGATATTATTGATCTGGGAACGACTTTCAATGGATTTTCTCATTTTATAATGTTATAATTAATACCCTTAACAATAAAAAAGTTTTATATTCATTCGCGGCCTTGTTATAAACCATTAAACACGAGCCAATTTTTGCATTTTTAACCCTTCCTAGTCCCCTTAAATTATTCTTTTATTTGTGGACCAATCAAAATTTTTTTGTTACATAATATACACTAAGGAGGATAAATTTAAAATCTAGCAAATGCTCCTTAAAATACAAACTTTATTCCTTAGAATAGAAAAATTTCAAATGTGACAACTTTTCACGGAGATACCTATGCTTTGAATTTACGCGAAATTTTAAAATAAATTGACTGTTGCAATAATTTGTTAACCAGTATAGTTTAAAGAGATCGTTAGGATGATTATAGTACGTTTTTTATTTGTTGTTTCTCATGTACAGTTTTTATAGACAAATTACGGATGTTCTGGTTACAAAAATGTTTGTACTTATTATAATGTTATACTTATAAAATACTTTATATCATGTCGCTTTTATCGTTATCGTGTAATATAAGCCAACTCTTATAAAAAAACATAAATAAAACAATTTATAAATCCACAGCCATTCAAACTAACTAAACTCAATTCGTGAGAAATCTCTTATATATTATGCATTTGTGAATCGGCGACACACGCTAGAATGTGCGATTATACGAGCTGCGTCAGATTAATGCGATTAGACCATTGCCGGCGTGATGGTTACATGACACGCACGCGCACGTGGTTGTATGCAACGCGCATGGAACAAAATCGTGAAAATAAAATTGTGAAAATACTGCATTATAATGAAAAAAAAAAAAACTATAAAAGTCAAAGAAGCAAATGACTAACGTCATGAATAGCAGCAAGCTCGCTTATTAAACTTTAAAAAAAAATACGTAATATAAATTCTTTAAAGAAACTTATAAATAAAACATGACTGTTTATAAATATATAGCCGTTCAAACTAAACTCAATTCGTGAGATATTATACGTAAGTGTAAGTTGGCAACGCACGCCAGAATGTGAGATTATACGAATCGTGTCAGACCAATGCGATCTGACCATTGTCATGGCGATTATGTGATAATATATAAGACGCATAGAATAAAATCATGAAATAAAAATTGCGAAAATATCGCGTTGTGATGAAAAAAACAATATAAAAGTTAAATAAGCGAGTGACTAACATCATAAATACCAGCAAGCTCGCTTATTAACATTAAAAAGAATTACATTAAGTTTTTTCGCTTGTCACAAGTGTAAAAGCGTTTGTCAGCCCTCTGGTCCTTGGGAAAAAGCTAATTATATATAATGTACAAGCAAACATCGCATGTGACAACACGTGGCTCAGTGTACGTGAAAACTAAGCTGATTGACGCATTGTATGATGCACGCATGATATAAAGATTGTGATTATCTGTGCGATTCGCATTAACTACTTAAATAACCTGAGTTCACGGGTTATCAAACAGATGAAATAGGAAACGATACAACTGATACGAAATTGATGAATTACGATTTAATTAGCGATATCATACTATTAAGTGCCACTATACTCATGAATCACGTAATTTATCGGATGTCTTATTTACGTGTTTGTATACATGGATATATTTATGCGAATAGTAATTATGTGTAGACACACACAATGTGTCACATAAGCACATACGCTTTAAGTTTTCATACGTTTATAACGTCATATTATCAAAAGTACGTCGATAAATGCACGATTTCGTTATGTTATAGGACATTTGCTTTTTGTTATGTTATTCTTCAAGAGCTCGTAATAAATAATTGACTTAATCGTTCGCTTACATTCAAGGACATATAAAAATATGAAGCATATAAAAATATGACGTTATAAAAATATGGAGAAATCTATTGTTGTGTTAATGTTCTCCTTTCCTTTTTTCCATTCCTTCTTTTTCATTCTTTTTTTGCTGGTTTTTTAGCCATGTCTTCACAACTGATGCAGATCGATTTTTTAAACCAGGATTTTTTGCAATAACCTCTTGGATCGTTTTTGTAGACGGTAATTTTGCGTCTGGTATTGTGCAATCGGCAAAGTATTTCATGACGATTTGTATTTCTTCATTTGTCCATCGAACACGTTTGATACGACCATATGGTGGAGCTGTGAAAAAATATTAATAGTATATTAGTGTATAATATTAATATTAATGTACTACATTATTTTTTAAAATATGTACAGTTAAATTAAATATGATTAGTTATATTTAGATATGGCAAAATACATGAGTATTTGGTTTTTGTTATATTCTAAACATATTAACAGAAAAGTTACTATTCTTGTCGATATTTACATAAGATATTGTGGATTTGATGTTGACGAGAAAAATGAATAGAAGTATACGTTTTGCTTTCTTAAAAGAGTTTAGTTGACAAATAGTCACTTAAATGAACAAGTTACTGGAATCGTTTAGCTGTATTTTCTCCTATTTTTCTTATTTCTGACTTTATAATTCAAGATGTCTGACGTAAATATTGCCCTAAGTTTATATAAAAATAAATATACGTACTATTCCGTTTCTTTGCACTTTTACGAGTGTTTTTTACTGATTTATTACTATCCTTGTGGATACTAGATTCCACTTCATAGGATAAACTTGTGTCATTCTCTACTGAAGTTTCTCCGTTTTCATGACTACTATCTGAATCACCACTTTCGTCGTCATTGACACCTTGTGCTTTCTCTAATACTTGCGACATCCGTACAATATCTCTACTTATAACGGGTTGCCTATAGATTTCTTTATGTATTGCTATGGCATGACCCATATGTTTTGCTAGATCAGAAACATCATTTTCTGATAAATCTAACGCTACACTTATTGTAGCAACATGTTTTCTAAGACCCGTCCCACGTAGAGCCCATGGTCGTTTTGCACCACATGCCGTGGAAAATTGTCGCATCAATTCACAAGCATTTAAGTATTTAAAACAACTTTTATTGTATCCCGGAATTCCAAATAAATACGGATTTGTAGTAGGTACACGAGCATTATGTCGATATTTTAAAATCAATTTAATACATTTCAATAATTGAGCTGATAGTAATACAGGAACAGTACGCATTAATTTTCCGCGTATAGTAAATCTTACATATTTTTTTGCAATTTCTCGTGCTGTACCTGACAGAGATTGGAATAAGTCTTCGTCTGTGCTCTCTGAAATTTGTACATAGCTCTCAAAATCTTTGATGAGAAGGTGTTCTATTTCGCCCGCTCTACGACGATTGAATAATTGCACGGACGTAAGAGTTACTTTTGCTAGTTCCAGCCAACTATTATGACAAAATGTTTCCTTTAACATCTCACACAGGGATTTACGTTTATCATCAAGATAATTACGAAGCTTTGTGATATCGTCCATTGAAGAAAGTTCTGTTTTTTTACACCTTCTATTCTCTTCCTGCGCTTCCAAAGCGGCTCTATTAACACTAGTAGGAAAATCGTCGATGAGAAGAGCAAGAAATTCTTCAGTATTTTTCTTTGTTTCGTAATCTTTCTTCTTTATACTTTGAGTAATCAGAAGATTTCCTACTTTCTTAAGTAAAGTTCCCATTAGTTGTGGTGTCGTTGTCACTTTATAAGTATTTGTGCTATTGTCAAATGCAGACATCTTATTAACTGCTTTAATGCTATCTTCGTAAAATGTAGGATGATAAATTGACGTCATGTCTGTAACTTGAGTGTTTAGGTCTTTCATTGCTTTTAAGAAACGACCAAGGTATCTAAGATGTGAACGAATTAATTTATGCTGATATTGTTTGCGATACTTCCGGCATAATCTATTACCAAACATAATAATCAATTCGTCATATCGAATCATACGTGTTATTTCATCTTCTCTGAGTGCAGGAAAAACTACTTTTCGCAATGTTTCTTCTGCAATAGGATTAATACGTCCAACAATTGTTCTGCCCATAACTAACACAGATCTAGTTTGTTTACTAGAGTGGCCTGTGCATTTTCTAAAATGGCGTCTGATGCTACTCTTCACAAAAAATCCCTTGCATTTTCCACAAGCTGTATAGCCTTTTGCGCCTTTTTCCTTATTTTTTTGAGGGCGCCTGTACACAATAAGTTTTCCGTCATTAACATTACTATTAGTATTATAAACAAAATTGCCGTTCCTTCTTATTGTTTCAATTATTCTTTTTCTTTCTAAATTATTTGGAGGAAGATCAAGGAACTTCTTTATCTCGGGTTCGTTGCGGTGAACTGTAGCCAGATGTCGAGCAATCTTTGATTGCATTTTTCGGCAATAGAAGCAGCAGTTTTTTTTATTACCACCTTTGGGTCCTTCAGATGGATCGATATTAAGATTAGTGTCATCAGGACAAATTGCATTACTTTCATTAAGCCGTATAGATACATCAAAGCCCGAATTATTATTTGAATCTTTTGTTGATCCACTTGATCGTTTATTTTTATTTGTGGTTGGATCAAGAAATACATCTTCATTGGCATCTGGTTCTGTCAAGATGGAACTATGTTCAGAAGGACAATATTCTGAATCCGAATTTTCTTTATGTGTCGTGGAATCCAAATATTCCTGACCTAAAGCGAAACAGTTATTAAAACATATAATAAAAATATACAAAAAGTGTATTAAATAATGTAATGTATAAATAACAATAATAATAATATATTATTATATACAAGGTGGACAAAATAAAGTGTGACAAATTTTTATTTCCAAAAATATTGTTTCTAGAGAAAAATGCTTCAAAGAAAAGTAATTTGGTTTGAAGGAGGACACGTGATGTGAGTCATATCATAGATGTCGTTTTCAAGAAAGGCAACTAATTTCTGAAATAAAACTTAATATTTTCTTTGAGATAAAAGTTATAGATCTCATCAAGATGTTTTTGAAACACAATAATAATAAAGCTCTCTTTCGTTAAGAATTTCCTGAGATATTTTAAATTTTGTCATATTTTTAATATAAAATATAAAATATCTTGTAAAGAGTATTTACTTTTCGATAACTTTACCTTCATACTTTTATACATAGAATAACAAAAGGAATCGATTGTTGTAAAAAAAACCAGAAAAAATTATTTTGAAAAATTTGATTGCATTTTGTAAACGCATTTAATTTTACAAAATTATAAATGTAAAAATTAATATTATTACTCATTTTTTTTCATTATTCTACGTATAAAAATATGAAGGTAAAGTCATAGAAAAGTAAATCCTTTATATATATATAGGAGATATTTCTTATTTTATATTAAAAACGTTATAACAAAATTTAAAATATCTCAAGAAATTTTTAACAAAAGAGAGCTTCATTATAGTGTTTTTAAAAAATGTTGACGAGATCTACAACTTTTATCTCAAGGAAAAAACCAAGTTTTATTTAACAAATTAGTCATCCTTCTTTCTTGAAAACTACGACATTTATGACATGACCCACATCGGAACTATGCATCCCTCTTCAAACCGAACAACTTTTGTTTGAAACATTTTTCTCTAGAAATAATATTTCTGCATAAAGATAAAAATTTGTCATACTTTATTTTGTCCACCCTGTATATTAAAACTTTACTAATTATAATTTTTTTAGAGAAATTGATACTTTTGTATTATAATATACATTGTGTATTATACGCCTTTTCAGAAATATAGAAATATGCAATTTAATGAATGTTGTTTGCAAAACTCATCAAAGACAATAAGTGAATTAATCATGAATTAATGTTAATCAAAATATTAATGAAAAGTAAAAATAGTAAACAATAAATATGATATTATACGACCGTGTAAGATATACAATCAAACAAGGAAAAAACGCCGTAATCGGTCAGGACTGGATCTTTCTTGTCCGAATAATATATATTAATATATATTAAGGGTTGGGAACGTCCCTACAAAACGCCCTTTGAAACCCCTTGGGGTAATAAAGTACCTTATTGAACGATACAATCACACAATTAAATTGATATCAATTTAATAACGAAAAATAAAGAATTAATACATATTATTTGGACAAGCAAGATCCAGTCCTGACCGATTACGGCGCTTTTTCTTTGTTAAAAATAGTAACTAAAGACTTACTGTAATAATTTTGATAAAACTCATTGTTATTCTCTTCTAACAGCTCATTATTCTGTTTATCAGAAACGTATTCAGTTCCATCATTGTCTATTCTTTCAATAATATCTGTAAAATTATCTGAAAATTTTTAATGGAATGCAATGTTAATTCCGTTTTATTTTCCCAAATAAAATTAGATTAAATTTGATTCATTTTACGAAAAAAATTTTATATAAATTTTTATATATCCAATGACTTTGTTTTTCAACACTAACTTTTAATAAGACGTATGTTTAATAAAACATTTTAAATAAAATATTAGATACAAAAGTGATAATTATTTATCAAGACAAAAAGAGAAAGACCATACAGTAAAAATGTTTTTTGAATATATACCATTAGTAGAAATATCATCCTCTTGCACAAAATGTATCAAACTGTCGGTGCTGTCATGTACATAACTCAGTGGCGAGGTAATCATTGTATCTTCCATATTCTTTGATGTATTCTCATCATATACATTATAGTTCTGAAGATTATCAGCCTCATCATTGGACAATTGAACTGAAGGAAGGCAAAGTGGATTATCACTGTAAATAAAAAATAAAAAATTTCTTTTTAAATGTAATTCACATAAAACAATTTTGTTATTTATGAAAACAATTGCGCTACTATAAAATATAATTTAAAAATAAAAAGCATATTATACTAAAAATTTACAAACAAAACAGATTTGATATATTTTGCTCTATTCTGTTATATATATTAGTCATCATAAATTTCATTTTTTACATACAGTGTGTTTCGTTTTAATCTCAGGCAAATATCTCGGAAAATATGGAAGATAAGGAAAAACGTTTCAAACAAAAGTTGTAGGATATCAAGGGAGACAGATGATAAAAATATGGACTTGATCTTGAGTGATCTATTCAATGCCAGATCAATGTGATCAATGTTTTCTTAAATAAAACCCCTATTTTTTATTGCATATTTTTGTAGTCCTTGTCGAGACGTTTTCAAAACACTAATAAAATTCTTTTTCATTAAAAATTTCCTGATATTTTAAATTTTGTCATGATACTTTTAATATAAAATATGAAATATCTCGTAAAGTATTCACTATTCAATGACTTTACCTTGATACTTTTATACGTACAATAATGAAAGAAATCGAATAATGACATTAATTTTTACATTAGCAATTTTGTACAATTAAATGCGTCCAAAAAATGCAATCAAATTTTTAAAAATAATTTTTTCTGTTTTTTTTTTACAATCAGTTTTTTTTCATTATTCTACGTATCATGGTAAATTAATCGAAAAGTGAATACTTTACGAGATATTTCAAATTTTATATTAAAAGTATCATGACAAAATTTAAAATATCTCAGGAAATTTTTAATGAAAGAGAGCTTTATTATAGTGTTTTGAAAACGTTTCGACAAAAGCTACAAAAATATGCAATAAAAGATGAAGGTTCTATAAAAAAAAAACAACGATCACATTGACCTTAAAAAGGTCACTCAAGATCAAGTCCATATTTTCAACATTTGTTTCTTTTCATATCCTACAACTTTTGTCTCAAATATTTTTCCGTATCTTTCATATTTTCCAAGATATTTTATATTTTACTAAAGAAATAAAACGTTTAAAAGTATTAATCATTTTTATAATTTATTATGAATTAATATAATAAAAATCAATTTAAATAAGACCAAAATAAGATTAAAAAATATAGTAATATAAAATATGTAAGATTAGGGATAAAGAAGCAAACATGACAAACAGTGCGAGCGAAGCAAATATGATATGCGGGCAAGCGAGCAAAGAAAATCGTGTTAAATAAGATAATGGTAAAATAGGTTAAAGTGTAAGAAACAGAAGCACATGTAACCCCAAAGTGAAACAAGAAACTAAATAAATGACAATTAATAAATAAATATTAATGAATATTACCTATTACACGTTAATTTATTATCACGAATTAGTCGTATCCTCAGTGGTCGCAACTTTCTATTATTCACATTCACAGTTTGTCTGTTTGCAATATTTTTAACTGGTTTTTCCATTCTTTGTGTCAGCGATGAAGGCGAAACAGTATAAGCTAAAATAATTATAATTATTGATATTATATACACTGCATATATACATATTATCAAACTGTGAAATGCAAATGCAACACATGTATGTTAGAAAAAGCAATATACAAAAGTATTCTTATTAAATCAAATAAATAGAAATACAGAAATAGAACAAAAAGAGTTCCCAACATTATCCAAACTTAGTACGCAATCAGATATTCTTAGAAATTTATAAACATATATAAAATAAGAATAATTAATATAATATATTGAAGAAATATTATTACATAATTTGAAAATTGTAATAAAATTTTGCACAGAAAATTATTTTTATTAGGAAAATTATATGACAAAGATTTTATAACAGAGTACTTTTATAATAAAGAAAAAATATAGAAACTTCTTAATCACGAATTAGATTGGATTGTCAAGTAAAAAAATAATTTTAGGTATAAAAAAGTGCCCACAAAAATTGTCTTATTTAAATTTAACCAAATATAAAAATAATTTGTTTTAACTACATTTGCACATTATATTAATTTTTACTAGTTATTTTAATATTTATCTTATAGCCAAAAAAAAACAAAATAAAAGTAACAAAAATTATATTTTTTTATGATTGTATACATTGTAAATTCAGTCAAGCAAGCAAAAATAGAAAAAAAATAGAAATAAACAGATAGATGTAAACAAGACTTTCTTGTGAGAGATGATTTTGATGTATTAATTCTTGTAATGTCACCGATATTTCACGATTATTTGTAATCTCACATAAAAGATGTATATCAATATGTTGATCCTTGGGTCTTTTCTTGCAAAAATGTGGTTAAATATATTCCATAAATTCATGGAGTATTGTGCCATCTCGTTTAATACTAATTTGAGATAAAAATGTGAAATATGTTAATTATTTAAAATAATGTGTACTTAGCGTTAATCTTATTTAATTTAATTAAAGCAATTTGAAATAAAGCAATGAAATAGTATAAAACTAATAGCAATTTAATCAATTATTAATAATATATATATATATGTACACTAACAAAGACAATAACGTAGTAACATCCTCATTATACTGTAAATTAATAATTGTTTTGAACAATTATTACACTATGATTAAAACTTACTTTTTTATTTTAATTAGTTTTGAACATACACGTAAACACATTTTTAAGTTAAAAATATCATAAAACCTATGTATATTACATTTTAATTAAAAACATTATAAGTTATGAATTATTCGACTAACTAATTCAAATTGCTTTTATTATATACCAACCTTCATTTGTCTGTCGATTTACTGAAATTTCAGTACTGCATATTTTATCCTTACTGTTTGTGGATTCCTTCATAACATCCGTAAGTAAGACATATGGCTTGTTTCGTGTCACATAATCCCATTTATCTAATCAAACCGATACAATTACACTTAATTTTCATTTATAAATGTATCATTTATACATGTATAAATGTGTCACTTCCTTAATATTATAATAATATGAACCCTAATCAGTCACACTTATTTTTCAATCCTTAAATCGCCACACTTCGGTCTGTGAGACCGCTCGACTTTGTCGCATTGTCATTTTCATTCTAATTAATATTTTTAATCTTGTAATATAGGAATTGGAAACACAGTCTGATCTTATTCAGATGTTTATGATAATATTAAATCAAGAAAATAATTTGGGTTTAAACTGAACTTATTATTTAAAAAAACTAGGAAATTATGTTATTATGTGAAAACTGGAAAATCAAATAACAAATCAGAACAAAATATAAAAAATATACAAATTATATATAAAATATACACATATAAAAGTTACAATAACCTAACCTAACCTGACTAAATATACATTTCATCTCGAGTTATCAAATGTACTATTGGTGTTAATTCAGGATAATAGAAAGTTAAGCAAAATTTATATAAGAATCCCAGTAAGCAGAAAATCATTGCTGCAATGTTATTATAACGATATTCTTAACATAGTAACGTTTCCAAGTATGTAGGTTTTAACGTTGTGTGGAATATCATTATGAATATATTTTGACACAGATTTAGAGATTTCGGTAATGTTGAAATAACAAATGCTATGTCGTTATAAATAATATTGCATGTATGTTTTTTTAACATTATGACAATGTTTCTCATAAAATTCAATCAATAATAAAACAACGTTACTTCAACATTAATATAATATGTCACACAAACGTTGTAAGTAATATTGCATTTATGTTTTTTAAATATTGTGATAATCTTTCTTATACAATTTAGTCAATAATAAAACAAAGGTAATACAACATTAAAATAACGTCACAATAATATTAATTCTAATATTAATTCTAATATTAATTCTAATATTTATTTAATTTATTTTTGTTCTTTTATTTATATTGATTACATGTTTTCAACTTTTCAATATTAATTAGCATGTCTAATATATTGAGTTTTATTTTTTTAAAGAAAAGTTTTATTAAGAAATATCTAATTAAAATAGAATAGATATTCTGTAATAAAAATATTCTTCAAAAAAATAAAAACTCAATATATGTATATTAGACATGCTAATAATATTGAAAATGTATTTAAATTTTACATATATGTATTATTAACATATTATATGCAATATATAATAACATTATATCCAAAACATATTTTACATTCAATATATTATATATTATATATTAGTAACATATTTTATATCCAATATCAATATAAAAATCCAGTAACATTTTATATTCAATATATTATATATTATGTATATTAGTATACATCTGGAATATTCTTTTGCCTTATTCGTTTCCTGGAAAATAAAAATAAAATTTAATTAGTGAAAAACTTAATAATCTATAACTTAGTTTTAGTAATATTATATGTAATAGACTTTTATAAAAATATATTTGAAATAATTATATTAAAATAGAGAAACCATTTAAAAAAATAAAGAATTGTAATATCTGGATTCAATAATGACATACTTGAGTTCTTTTTTTTGCTTGCGGACGTTAGCAAACCGGAACCATTCCATTACGTATTGTTCGTATTCTTTATCAGTATTCCGGGGAAATGTTGCCTTAAAAGCTTCTAGAGTAGGAAAGAATATATATAAGTTTTAATATAAGCTCTAACAAAATAAAGAAAAAACATTTACATTATTGAAAGAATTAAAAAATTTAAAACTTTGTCTTTTCGTTGTGGTCATTTTCAAAGTATGACGTCAAGAGTGAAAAAATATTTGTCAAACATTCTTGCAAAATGAGTAGAAATAAACATTTTATTTAATATCCATAAAATTTCACTTGTAACCAATTGAATACATTTGTAAAATAGTCAAAATATTTTTCTTTCGCCGCAATAATCAATAAATAGTCGTAAAAAATATATGTAAAAAACTTTTTAACTGATCATTAATTATATATATCCTGTTAATTTTATAGTTATTAGTTTATTATTATTATTAGAACAATTAGAACAGTTTTTGAAGTAGCTTATAAATCTAATTAATCGCAATAATAAAAAATTACATAAACATATCTTTATTTGAACGTATTTCGCAAGAATTTAAAAAGCATGCAGTTTTTCTCTTATCTTGATTCATAATGTCGGAAGACGGAACTGATTAAATATATAACATATCAATACATTTTCTTATAAAATTAATTTATAATAAACATTGTCAATAAACATTATCAACTTTTTGTAAATAATATACTTATGTGTTTTTAATTGCTATGTATATATAATAGTTTATAATTTAAAAAAGTTACTAAATCAATTTATTTAATTTGCTATCTTTAGATGATTAAACATTTTTAATATATACAGAAAATCCATAAAATGTTGATTTACATTAAAACATATAGGATATTGGCCACTCAAAAATAAAGTAAATAAAATAAAAAAAATAAATTACCATTTAAAAAATTATGATTATAAATTATTTCAATCTTATAATTAATTATTGTAATTTCAGTGCCAATTAGTTATGTTCTACAGCACAATAAAAAATGTTCTAAACAGACTTTTCTCATTACAATTACAGTAGGTCTGATCAAAATTATATGTATTATATTAAAAATTGACTTACTTTTAATACCTAGTATAATCCGTGTATCTCCAATTTTAAAATTATTTTTCTGTCCCGTCCACGAACACATACACGCTAAAGAATCATCAAAGGTGGAACTCAAAGGTCTCCTAATAAAGTCTTTTTCGTTTTTTCCGCCAATTTGTAACATTTTGTTCACCTAAAAAATGGTTTTTACAATTTATAAACAGTACAATTTAAAAATAAACAATAAAATTATATCATAATGCCATTACTTCATTCAAGCCATTATTAAAATTATATTTAATTTATATATATATATATATGGTAAATAAATGGTAAATAAATTTATCAACTATTATATATATATATATATATATATATCGGA
>NW_027269981.1:139594-183164 GCF_030848805.1 Temnothorax longispinosus | reverse complement strand
CGGAACCGTTATAGAAACGAGCGTAGCATTGTCCGGGTAGAAAACGATAGAATCTCTGTAGGTCGATTCGTATATAATATGATAACTACGCGAGTGCAGGAAACGCAATAGGATATAGAACATGTATACGATAGAATTCATATAAAGCATGATATACTTTATTGTGACGATCAAATTGATTCACATGAATATCTATGTTTCTGAGTCTTCTGATAGAATGTTATAAAAAATAATGTAGTAATTTATTATAAAGCTAATTTATTATTATCCAGATAAAAGAGTATAAAATCTCTGCGGATAGATTTCATAGACAATGATTGCTTCGCGAAATCGAGGATCTGAATAGAAACTACAAAACCTCTGTGACAATACTCACACAAGAAACGATAGATCTTATCGTGAATTTCGGATTGATTTACGTAGTTATCACAGTTAGACCGTAGTCTGATAGAATATTATTGAATATTATTAAATGGCTGTGGTATAGAAACGTTAGCATTCGTAGAATATGTGTATCGTTAAATGATATTAAGTTTGTATTTAATTGTTCTCGTGTTCGTAGGATTAAAAATAATAAATGGTGAAAGTTATTATACCATATGATACGTCTTCTATTGTTTTGTTGACATTAAGGAATATCTACAATAGAATTATATTCATTACGATAAATGCTCTTTGGAGAAGAAAACTGCATCACATAGGCCAGATAGATTACGATACAATTTTTCGAGAATACTTATGATATTTAATCGTTTTCTACCGGCCTTTTTAAGCAGGGTACCTAATTGGTCTAATATGTCGGTTATGTTCGGCATGGGGAAAGAATCTCCCATGGTGAGATCATTCATTTTCCGAAAATCAATAACCACGCGAAATTGCACTTTTCCGGATGCGTCCGGTTTTTTAAGAACGACTATTATCGGTGCGTCCCAGTGACTCGTGCTCGGGCTGATTATGCCGTCTTCGAGCATCTTTTTTATTTGCTTTTTCACTTCGGCCTTATGCTTCTCGGGTAACCGATATGGTTTCACATTCACGGGCGCGCTACCTGGCCGGATATTTATCTCGTGCTCTATTGCGGTAGTCGCGCTTAAATGGTCGCCGTCTATATAGAACACATCAAAGTAATCATCGCAAATTTGTTCTACGGCTGCTCGCTCTTCGGCGTTCAAGTGATCGAGCTGTACTTGCTCGCGTACTTTCTTTTGTCGTTCGGCGATGGTCTCGCGCTCGTCGCTCGAGCGTAACGAGAGAACGTCCGCGGTGTCGGGCGGCGGCAGGTCTTCTAAAGTTACATGTGGAGTGAGTATCTCCACGGGCTTGTCCGTCACATTCAATACGCTAATCGGACATTTAAATTCGACGGGCTGCACTAGGCAATGCCCGATAAAGACCCCTGGGGCGGGTTCGCCGCTCCGCACAATGCCGACACGATTATGATCGGTGACGGCTTCCACGATTGTTTCGCTATGTGGCGGAAGTTTTACCTTGCGAAAAGGTCGGAGCTTAAAGGAAGCTGAGCCGATTTTTAATCGCTTTTTCGAATTTGAAATATCTGCTTTGTGTTTTGAGAGGAAGTCGTTTCCTAAAATGCCTTCGTACTCAATGGGAAAATTGTCTTTCACCACGTACATCGTGTGGCGAATTTTTTTATCTCCGAGATCCACAGTGGCTTTTATCTTCCCTATCGTGTGAATCTGGTGTCCGGTTACGCCGACTAGCGCTAACCGTTCTTCCTTCACCATCGCTTTCGCTTTCAAATTTCCCACTTTTATTAACGTGAGTGTTGCGCCTGAATCTAATAACAGGTCCATTTCTCCTTTCTCTGCCTCCTGTACGGGCAGCGTCACTAAGTCTAGCGGGCCTTCCTCGTGCTTCTTGCTTATCTGTGCAATACGATATGTCTCGGCGGCGTATTCCTTATTCCTTTTAGGCTTCTCATCCTCCTCGCTGCTGCTGCGAGAGGATGTTTCCTCGCTAGATTCTTGTGTCCTTGTCTTTCTGACAGTACTCACGGGCGTTTTCTTAACTGCTTCCGTTTTCGTTCGGCGCGGTCGCTCGGGTTTTGGTCGCCCGTTTAACGACCAGCATTCGTCGCGCTTATGCCCTGCCTTTTTACAATATGAACACTCTATCGTGTTAATGCCGCTAGGCTTCTCGGGTTTCGGCAACGCGTATCTGTTTGCTTGTCGGCCCGTACGGCAATCTAGCGCGTAATGACCGTTCTTTCCGCACTTGTGACATTGTCCTACGGTATTTCCCGCGCCTCGCGTATTCGCGGCGGGATATTTATTTTTTGCCGTTGCTTGCGCGCTCCGCGGGGAGGGGCCTCTAACCTTTTCCTCCGCGCTGGCGCCGGTTATTGCTTCTTGCAAACTTGCGTATCGCTGCGCTCTTACTAACAGCTTTATATCGTCGTGCAATCCGATCTGAAAATTATGCAGCGCTTGAGTTTTTATGTTTTCAAGGATGGCCTTCTGCTGTTCCTGCGTGTGGCCTTTACCCTCTTCCATTGCTTCATACAATTCGCGCGCTAATTTCTCGACGCGCCTACCGAATTCTTGTGCGCTTTCGCCGGGCTTTTGCGCTAGCGAATTAAATTCCAGCTGCAAGTGCGTCGTGCAGCGTTTTCCTAAATATTCTGTCTCGAGTTCGCGCTTTAATTGATCAAAATCGCGGATATCGCGCGTGTCGAAAGCCTTCCTGTCATAGCCTTCCCTTTAAATTTCGTACAAAGAATAGCTTCGAGTAGCATTGACTCGTTGGTCGGCTGTATATTTTTCATAGCATACGTGCTAGCGTTTATGAACTCTCGGACGCGTTCTCGCGAATCTCCATTGATCTCGGGTATCATTGCTCGCGCTTCTTTAAGGCTGAGGTACCCGGTGACTAGACCCGGTTGGTTCCGGACGTCGCTACGCGTTCGTCCGTATGTGATATCCAGCGGGCCCTGGCTGTGTACGCGACGGTCTCGCGTGTCGGAATCGTATGTGGCGGATTCCATCCGGCCTACGCGATTCTGCAATTCGCGAAAAGCGCGAAGGAGTTCGGCTGATCGGTCGAATTCCGTAGCCTCGATGCGGTCCATGCGTTCTTGCATGTCGCGTATTAGATTAATTAAATCAGTAATTACGGCGTCCGGGGCTCTCAACTCGGATCGCGTCGGCTCTGGGGCCTGAGATCGCCTGGCGGGCGGTCCATTTTGCGCCGTTTCGGTGACGGCTTGTTCGGACACTCTAGATGGGTCCGGATTTTCCTCGCGGTTCTCTCGGCTTGGAGTCGCGTTTCTCGTCTGACTCATTTTGAGAGCTTTAGGCGTATAGTCCTCCTCGTTAGGGTCAAATACGTCGGTGTCGTATGAGGTGAGGGAAAATTCTCCTCGTTGTGACACGTGGCTCGGCGTGACGTCGGAGACGTCTGTCAGTGAGTCTGTCGGAGTCGGTCGCTCTGTATTATTATCGCGGTGTTCGCGTTCGCCTGTTACGCTTACGTCTACTTCGTCGAACGGAAACTCGCGTTCTATGACAACGTTCGGAGATAGTACGGGCGTCTCTTCCTCGGCAAAACGCGAATCTAAATTTTGTCGAACTCGGTCTAATCCGTCTTGCTCAGCGGGCCGGTCTAACCCTTCGCTTTCAGCGGGCCGGTTCACCCCTTCGCTTTCAGCGGGCCGGTTTAACCCTTCGCTTTCGGATCGCGTCGCACTCACCGGGTTAGCTAGATTACGCGAAGCGCGGTGCGCGGACTCGCTATGGACGAACGACGCTTGTCGGACGGGCGTTTGTCGGTTCGGGTCGTCCGACATCTACTTAGCGCTCGGGGATATAATAATTTTCGCACTTACAATATCGCCACGAATCGCATGTTGCTGTCCGTCTGCATCGCCTGGTCGTCGGGCCGCTTTGCTGCTTGGCTGCGTCCCTGTTGTCGCTGCGTCCCTGCCGCGCTGCTATGCTGCTTCGCTGTGTCCCTGCGTCGTCGCTCGGGCCGGTGATGCCGTGCGGTAGGTCGTGGCCGTCTCCGGTGTCACTTCTGCACTCGCGGCTGCTACCGTCTTTTTCGCTCGTGTCTTAGCTGGCTTTTCCTCTCCGGGATATGTTGCCGCCGTTCACTAATGTGCTCGTTTTGTTTCAGGCGTGCGAATGAGCTCAGAAGTCCGGTCCTCTTGCGCGAGTAGATGGAGCAGATCCCACCGCTGCCACCAATGTTAGCCGTTCAGACGGCTGAAGGGGTCGTGCTCCGCTCGCGAGCTCAGAAGGATCGGGATGAGGGCGTCAGGCGGGCTCGGTTAATGATCACACTTTGTTAAACACCACTTTAACACTTTATTAAATATACTAGAGCTTGGCTTGGACGAGGTGTTCTTTATTTAATGTTCCCGTCTCGCGATTCGTTAGAGTTCGTAGATGTTTCAACGCGACGTCGTGGAGTTCTCAGACCGACTGCCTAATCGCTCGATTCGGCGGTCTTATATTGGTTTCCCGTTGCTATCTCGGGATCGCCCGCGGTAGCATTAACCTGTGTGGTCAGCGCTCCGCGCTGACCTTCGCGTCAGCGATATCGGTCCTCGATGGACCTTTGGTCTTGACGATTTTAGTCGCTAGGGTCGAATTTCCCTGACACTTGGCAATTCGGTTGCCAAGTGCGTTGTGCGCTCACAACACTATTATTTTTTATTTTTTAAAAAAGAATTCGAAGATGTTTGAGGAGAAAGAATATCAAAGGTGCTCCTAATTAATGAGTGAGTTTGGGGAGAGGGGAATAGATTTTGAGCCCGCGCGAAGCACGGGCGAAAAATCTAGTAATTATATATCTACGAATATGAACAAATATGAGGTATTTTTTTCATCGGAAATCATATTGCGCCCAGATCTGATTGTATTATATATGATCATATAAAATTACATGTGTTATTAGATTTTTTTATATCTAATAATATATTTTTACATCTGACCATATTATACTCATTTTTTGTCTCGGGTACTTATTTTTGCTATATAATTATATATAGGAGTCAGCCCCAGTATTATATAAAATTATATATAATTATAAATTATATAATAGCTTATACATCCCGGGAAAAAAAACGAAGCGGTCTTATATGGTCTTATATGCTCATATATGAATTTTGGCCGCATAAGCTCTTATATGGTCATATATGATTATACAAGATTATATAAAGACATATAAAAAATATCAAGCATATATGAGCATATAAGACCATATAAGACCGCTTCGTTTTTTTTCCCGGGATCTTGCATATTTCCATACCCGGGAAAAAAAGATTATATATAAATATATATAAATATATATAAATATATATGATTATATATGAAATTTGGTACTTTATATAAAATTATATATGGGTCTATATATAATTATATATGGGCATATATAACTCCATATATAACTAGATATGAACAATAGATCATATATGCACTCATGTATGGATACATATATAATTATATATGGAATTATATATAATCCTATATGATTATATATAATTTCATAAAATTTCCGTAGTTATATATGATATTATATATGATTATATATAACTATATACAATTATACAAGCGATTATAAATGTATCATATATAATTGTATATAAGGTCACATATGGGCAATTCCACGTCAAATCGGACAAGATTTGACCTCGTATTTTTTAAATCGATTGAAACTTTTTTTACATGAAATATACATAAAATAAACAGATACGTATTTTTTTGTTTGTCCAAAAAATTTTTTTTACAAAAGTTATAAACAATACAATTTTCGTCAAAAATGAAGAAGTCGTCTACTTTACAAATTAATATCTCTGGTTATATTTGTCGTAGAGAAATATTCAAAAAAGCATTTTAAAGCTAAGAAGGCAATCTTTGAAAAAAAATAGTTTAAGTTACAAGAAATTGCAAATTCCAATTGTTATAAGCAATTGAAATGTTTAATTAATTTTTTCACTAAAAAGTATATTTTTTTAAATTTTTTAAATAATGCTATCTTATTCTTTATTTCATTCTAAAAATATACATGTTTTTTTTTTATGGAGAAACGATGGATTCTATTTTTTATATAATTTTAATGACTGAGGCGCCGCGCCGCGCCGCGTCGCGCTGTGCTCGCGTCTCTAGTTCGACCAAGTAGCGCGGCGCATCGATGCCGTCGATTACTTCGCCATCTGTATTTTGGGGACTAATATGAGTAATATATTATAGAATTCAAATTGCACAACACTAAACGTTTTTGTTTATGAATTTTCTGTCTATTTTCATAAATGATGACATAGTCTTTTTTTCCAGGCATTATACGGCTTATGTCATCTGACTCGTAAAATTGTAAGATTTTTTCAACTGAAGCATTACTCAATCGCTTTCCTCTCTTTAAATTTGGGCATGATAAAATCCCTTTTTCTTCTTTTACTTTCTTTGCCACAGTAATCATATGTTTAGAAGCTTTGAAGTGAGTTAAAATTTCTGAAAATGTCCAATCCGAAAATAACGTTAAAATTTTAATCTTTAAATTGTTGTCACTTGTTTTATGAAACTCCTCTTTCAGTTGCGTTATAATGTCTCTGTTTCTGTCATCCTCTAATTTCTTATCTTTAATACTGAACATTTTCTCACAAAGAGTGTAACATATTTTGGCATATTTGTTCGCAAGATATGTTTCTTGAAGTAATTTCCGTTTCTTAATTGGCGACTCTTGCAATAGAATTAAACTTTTATTTAACAGATTTACAGCTTCTTCAGTTTCTAGATTAGGTAATGATGACTCTTTTTTGTATTCGGGGAAATCTGGAATGCTAGGAAGACTCGAAAACAACACTGTTTCAATTTCACTTTCCGATGAATTTGCAATCTCTTCTTGAGGCTGTACAGTGTGTGTGCCTTTCTGTTTAGATGTAGATGGAACTTCGGTATTATTATCCATTTTTAAACTTAATTTTGAAATTTTTATTCGACAATTATCACAAATCAATAAGTTGACCAAAGTTTCATCTTTGTTAAGTTTTTTAAGTTGCGCTGCTGTAATATGTCGTAACCGTTTCCGATCTCGGATACTATGATATTTCAATTTGAATGGATTGAAGCACTGTACTTTATAACTGTTTTCATCCATGTTTGGATTCTAGCTTCCAAGATTTTGTTGCTGAAAGTGTATAAAAATCGTTGCAATAAGCGTTTTTTAAATTTGACTACTAACAGTAAATTAGAATTATGCACTATATTACACACAGTTCCTACTATGTACTTACGTTGCTAAAATTGCAATTTTGTTGAATTTCACACAGAAGATGAAAATGTAATAGCGTGAAAAGTAATAATGTGTTACTTGCTTCAAGTGCAAAAGTATACTAAAATAAACACAATCTTAAAAACACTTGAGATCACTCACAGGTTTAAAGATCGAGAGACTTGCCGTAGAGCGCTAAAAGTCTGTGTTTATTGTTTATAAGAATTTCTTGATAAGAAAAATTAAAAGATTAAAGCATCCGTAACATCCGTTACGGAAAATCCCAGCAATTCAAAACGGAAAGAAAAATTAAATTATACAGTACAGTAACGATATACTTTAACAAAAATACTGCACAATTTTCAAAATATAATATTTATAATAAAAATGTGATTTGTATAATGTTGATTATATTCAACATTATAAATTATGTAATTCATACTGTATTTTCTTCCTACAAAAGATTTTCGAAGAATGCGCCACGCTACTTGGTCGAACTAGAGACGCGAGCACAGCGCGACGCGGCGCGGCGCGGCGCGGCGCCTCAGTCATTAAAATTATATAAAAAATAGAATCCATTGTTTCTCCATAAAAAAAAAATATGTATACTTTCAGAATGAAATAAAGAATAAGATAGCATTATTTAAAAAATTTTTTTAAATGTACTTTTTAGTGAAAAAATTAATTAAACATTTCAATTGCTTATAACAATTGGAATTTGCAATTTCTTGTAACTTAAACTATTTTTTTTCAAAGATTGCCTTCTTAGCTTTAAAATGCTTTTTTGAATATTTCTCTACGACAAATATAACCAGAGATATTAATTTGTAAAGTAGACGACTTCTTCATTTTTGACGAAAATGTATTGTTTATAACTTTTGTAAAAAAAATTTTTTGGACAAACAAAAAAATACGTATCTGCTTATTTTATGTATATTTCATGTAAAAAAAGTTTCAATCGATTTAAAAAATACGAGGTCAAATCTTGTCCGATTTGACGTGGAATTGCCCATATGCTACATGAAATTATCATCACGTCATATATAAATGATTATTTTGTATGTATAATCATATATGATATCTTTATATATGACATTTAATAGTGTAAAAAAACTGCGAATAAATAAAAGAAATCATAACTATTTAATTACAAAAATAAAAAAACTTATAATATATGTAGAATGTCTCAAGTAATGGAAAAATAATATATAATATACAACTTACTAGACATTTATTTTTTATTTTTGTTTTGAAACGAAAATACCATATAGTATATATAATATAGTGGATTGAGAATTCCCATTGGAGAGCTCCTGGAAAGATCTAAAGGACAGAAGATATGTTTGCGGAGACGCTTTCCTTTCCTAATTATGACAATTAGAAAAAAAAGAGTCTCCACAAGCAGAGAGAAGCGTGCCGCAATATCTTCTGTCCTTTAGATCCTGTCGGAAGCTCTCCAAATGGCAAAGTCTATTATATAACGTCTATGCGAAATACAGACAATTATACATATATGGTGGAAGGAAAACCGAGCACACCTTGTTTTCTTCCACCACGGACAATTACTTACATCACTTTTCTTAATAAATTCGGTTGCTTACATATATAATCACCTACTCTAATAACATAACAAATACAGTTTAAATTTTCTACGTCTACAATAAGAAATTTATCTTCTTTTATAGGTAAAATATGTTTAACTTTTGTTTCTGTTTCTTTATGAAAGAAAATTTTTGTATGGACTACTGAAAAGCTTTGAAACAGGAAATATAGCTTTTGATCTATTAAAAAAAAGAAAATGATATTTCCATATATAACAGAATTATCTTTAGTAATAATTTGTACTGTATAACTGTTATTCTTTGTTTGAGTCTTATAAGAGAGTGAAGTATAAACTTCACCATTGATTCTAGCTCGTGAAAAAATATACAATATATCAATGTTTATTCCCATCGAAGTTAATAATTCTTTTTCATCGTTGTTTAGTGATATATTGACAAGAGAACCAATTACTTCGTTATCATTTCTTTTTGCATTGTAAATATTATTTTTCGTGTAAACTCTATATCTCAAAGTATGCACGCCTAAGATTGTCTTAATGATGTCTGTAATTTCTTGTCCAATATTTTTTGTGCCGTGTACCATTTTTGCGAGAATACCATTAAAATTTTCAAAGGGAAATGCAGATGTTGCCCATAACGGACCCCAACGTTCAACACAGAGTACAAGATGTAAGAGCTGATGTATATTATAAGTGAATTGGCGATCACCATAAAAAATTCCAGTTTCTCTTACAAATAATTTTAACAATATTTCAGCTTCTCTCAGCTCTGAATTTGAGATTGTTTTTTGTAATAAAGTATAAATTGCAACTACCAGAAGAAGCCAATGCTGAAAATAAATAGCTGGCAAATAATTTTCTAGAGCAGGAATGGAATAAAAAAGTAACCAGTTATAAAATTCTGACGCTTTATACTTATAATATAACAAAATACTGCGTGGCATTCTACTAAATGCAGAAGGTGGCTGAATATTTAATAGAAAACTATCAATTTCTTTGCAGAATTTTTTTATATTCCACGCTCCTGGTTTAGTAATCCATACATCCAAAAATTGCCTTGCTACTCCTAACAGCACAGAATGCATATATTCCGGTAGTACACTAGTCGTTAAGTCAATCATAGGTAAAGAAGAGATAACTGATGTTTCTTTCACACCTTTAACTATCTTGTCATCACATTCAGCTTTTTCACCTTGTTGTTGCATTCTTTCTTTAACTCGCAAAGCAATATTCTTAACAGGAAAAGTATATACTCGAACTCTTCTTTTCCCATCTATTGCAATAGACTTTTGTGTTTTTATTTCACATATATTGCAGCCGTATCGTCCGTTAAAATTAACAATATTTTGTATTGCTGCTCTAGCTGGAGCATCAGCTATTATCAAAGGAGCTGTAACTTTTGATACAAAAGCTTCTTTTGTACATGGATGAATCCAAGTAATTCCATCACGAAAACATTGTTGCAACTTATCACAAAACGGTTTTAAGTATGTGTTCATGTTTGGTTTACTTGTATCATACCAAACGCCAGTAACGATAAGGAATGATTCTCTAAGGAATTCTGGAAGCTCAGCTATCATGAACATAAGAGGCCAACACTCACTTTTGGAACTTTTACTTAAAGAAACACCATCGGTGTTAAGAATAAGAGTTAAGTCGTATAATTGTCTTCCATTCCGAGAATTGACTCTAATATATTCTGTGCCGTCCGTTATATCACATATCTCTGTTATATCAGCATTTTTATTTGAAACTAATAATTTTTCAGCAAGATTTCTGTACTCAAACATATGTCTTATTTGACCATAAATATCAATTTCATAAAAAACTGATACATCAGTACATATGGAAAGTTTGCATATTTTACTATTACATTCCTGATTTTTGGCTTCTAATATGCCTTTGTAAGCAAGGCATTTCTTACAATAATAATGCTTTTGTACAAGAATCGGTGGAGCTAAACTTTTTAAATACTAACAATTTATACAAAGTATTAGGTAGTCTGTTATTTTCGGGAAGCATTCTTCTTATCACTCGCAGAGTATCATGAAAGTTACTCTTTGTCCATTTATGCTTCATATACAATTCCATAATTAATAATATACTTTCTTCTAAAGTCATGTTGCTACCTTCATAAATAAACCTTTGAACAGTTTCAGTGTTATCACAAATATTCTGCGTAATATCAAAATCAACAGCCGTATCATTATCTTTATCATCAAGAATTTCGTTTATATGTATGTTAGGAACAAGCTCTTCAATAGATTCATTTACTGAAGATCCACTGTCGATCGAGATACTGCTTTCATCTTCAGAGCTATAATCTGCTTTAAAAAAATCACATATAATTAATATCATACGATAAAATTTAAAGTAATATTCTTTAATCGAACATATTTTACTTGGAAACATATTGAAAACTGATCTATTCCTATGTGTAAAACTATCTTGTAATTTTACACTATAAATTTATGAAAGTTTGTATCTAATATAGAAATTGAACTGGATATAGTATACATATGTGTTTTGATAGAAGAAATTTATTTTATTTGTATACAAAATTTTTCCTACTGAACCTAATTATTTCTTATAGATTGATACTAAAGAATGATTTTTTCTAGCATATTTTGTTACTTATTTCTATTTATTTACAAGTTAGACTTACCGTCATTAACTTCAAATGCAGAATGTTTACCAAAATCATTGCTTTCACAACTTTTAGTACAAGCTAGTATGGAACTTTGAACTTCTTTGTTCTGAGCTGAATTTTTTCTCCATCTCTGTATTGTTTTTAATGGAATCTATATAAAATAAATGTTTATATATTAAAATAATGTTATACTTATTATTTTCAATTTTAATTACTATTTCACTTATTTTCTATGTTACTTACCGCGATGCTTTCATCTTCCTTCCAAACTTTATATTTCTTCTTTATTTGTTGCTTTCGTATCATATTTATCTTTTATTATAAATAATATTAGAAAAATAATAAAGTCCTATGTCTGTTCTATTTTAGTCTTCCAAATAAAATAATATAATATTGTATAACTTTTATTACCTAAACGGCTTTAACCTTGCTGGTTAAATCAATGTGACAGTTTCGCAAGTGACAGTGCGTCAGTGCGTCTGTACGCGGCAGTCGCGGCACGTATACACGGCATGTCACGTCATGTGCGGCCAATGCGACACCTGCCATCCCTTCCACTTGCGACCGCATGCGCTACCTTAACCTTATTCCGCGCCGCCCGCACCGGGAGTTTCGCTTGAGCGGCCTAACGAGACGGACGTGTTAGCGCGAATCTGCACTTAACCTAGTTTGGAGTATACTTAGTTGCGTAGAGGGATATAATCGGTCGATGCAATCTTGAGGTCATATTTTCGGTGTTCTTTGGGCTGGAATTTTTGGGAGGGAATAAAGAATTTTTGTGGGCTCCCCCCTCGGAGGGGGAGCGGTATCTTTTTTTTTTTTCTTTCTTCCCGCTGTTTAAGAGACGATTGGAGATGGAAGTCTCGGATGAAGTGAGAGAGGATATTGGGGATCAGGCCACAGATTCAGATCAATTGATCAATAATCGCGTCAAGACTGGCTTGTCGGAGAAGGACTTTGACAAAATCATCGAGGAAATTAATACCGAGAGACCGAAAGAGAAAGAAGCATGGACTGTGGTGCGTCATGGGGACCGTAGTGGTGCGAAGAGGCGAAAAACGGGAGGTGCAAATAATCCGGAAAACGTAAAGAAAAATAAAAAGGAAATGTGCAATAGCAGGGGTAGCGATCTTTTAGTTAATCAAGCTTCCGCGAATTCAGATGCGTTTACAGGTGCCCACGCAGTACCGGCTGATGACGCACGTGATCCAGGCATGCTCAGCTCACAGGTGCTGCCTGTTATTACACGTGATAGGGAGATGCGCAACACGCAGGCTACGGTGGAAAGAGAGATATACAGGGTATGCGGATCGAAATTGATTGAGAGTACAGCACCCATGGGCGAAGTAGAGAGCAATCTAAATAGATTCCCCGACGATCAGGAGGGTAAGGTATCATTGACCCTCCGGCTCCCCCCAGAGCAAACATTAACGAGAAAAGGTAGGAATCATATTAAAATATGGATGATCCTATCTGAATTAAAGATCCGTCCAATCAATGTCGTTATGTTAAATCACTTTGCGGCTAAAGCAGAATTTGAAAAGGGATCATCGGCAAATTTTGCGCTAGAACAAATAGAGAGACTTAAGACTAAAAAGTTAACTGCTAATATAGAAAAACACCAAATTTTTTGTAAAGGTGTTATAACGGATTGGCCTTCTGCGATCCCTGAACTGTGGGCAGCTATTAGCGATAAGACAAATATAGTTAGTTTGGAACGTATGTATAGACGTAAGTGGGACGCTACAAATAGGACTGCCTCTCTTGTAGAAACAGATAACATTATTATTACTTTTAGAGATAACAAACGGAGAGACCTTAAAATATTTAATAATATGGTTGGCTTGAGAGTACGACCTTATATCACGCAGGTTAGACAGTGTTATAACTGTTTCAGATACGGACACACAAAGAACGCATGTAAGAGCGAGACGAAATGTATTATATGTGGTGACAAGGCCCACGGTCAATGCTCTAAAACGGTGAAGTGTTGTAATTGCGATGGTCCTCATAGATCCACGTTTAGAGGATGTCCTATTTTTGATAAAAATAAAAAAATCAATGTTGTGAAAGCGCAAAATAATATCTCATTTTACAGAGCACGAAAAATTTTTGAAGGCGGTGACGCTTCAGTGTTGTCCAGCCAAGATAGATACGTGAACCCGGGGGCGTGGCCCACTCTACCGGAGCCCAGAGGTGGCATGATGTACTCTGCAAAAACTAAATCTAATTCCCGGAACGAGGTAGAAATTTCTAAATCAAAAAATGACTACAGGGATAAACATCCCCGTGATGAGACTCAGAAGGACAATAGGAGGATAGCTCCCTCCCAATCTTTTTATAAACAATTTAACCTTCGAGAAGAGGAAATTAACCAGAACAGGAGAGGCTTGGCGCTGGGGGCCAGTCGCAGCGGTGCAACTGTGGAAAGTGACAGCAAGGATGCTTCCTCCGACGAGGGGAGGAAAGGCATGATGTGTCCTGCGGGGACTTCGAATGCCAGAGATATTGTCGAGGGAATCCTTTTATTGTTACAAAGTGATCCACAGGTGAAAAGCCTTTTGATTGAGGCACTCAAGCGAATGTATGTACGTGGACAATTAGAAGGGAGTCCTCAGCGACCCAGTGAGACTGTCGAGATGGAATATGAAACACAGATGAACAACGAGGGGGAAACTTTGTCTTCCCATTTGACGGAATAATTCAGTTTATTGTTATGGAATTGCCAGGGTTTCAGAGGCCGTAAGCAGGAGTTATCTAAGAGAGTCATGGACTACGATATAGTGGTCCTTACGGAAACAAAATGTTCGGAACGCAGCCAGGTCTATTTCCCTGGATTCAGAACTCTGAATAGTGATACTCCACCGCTACCTCTTGGGTAGCGGTGGAGTCTCAATCTCAATTCGTTCACATATGAATTTTGATGTTGTCCCCATCGTGGCTCCTCCGATTGGGTATGATATAGTTTGTATTAAAACAAAGAATTTGAATCATAACTTTAATTTGGTAGCTGTTTACAGACACCCGAGAAAGGCTATTGCTAGACAGGATTTTCGGGCAGTGTTCAACTCCTTGCGGAGTATTGGAGAGGATGTTATTATTCTTGGAGATTTCAACGCGCATAATACTCTCTGGAATTGTGATTCAACCAATGAGAGTGGGGACACTCTGTTGGATATTATGAACGAAAATGATTTACTGTGTATGAACGTGGACACGAAATCACGACTAGGCTACAGTGGTCAGCGTGACTCCAACCTGGATCTCTTGTTTGGATCTGTGAGCTTGATTGATGTGATGGAGTGCAGTCAGGAGGATGATAATTGGGGAAGCGATCATTTTCCATTGATGTTTCGAATTGATCGACAGACACAAATTTATAGAAAACTAACTAATCGGCTTTCCACCAAAAGAACGGACTGGGAGAGTTATCGTGAATTAATCTCTAAGGACTTTGAAACATTTTCGGTAACGAACACGGTTACTCTTGATTCTAATATTGATTTTTACTATAAGGCATTTATAGAGATTCTCAAGAATGGTATTGCCAGAGCTTCAGGAAGAAAAACAATAACCATGGAAAATAAGGAGCCAAATAAAAACAAGAGATCCCATAGATGGTGGGATGCGAAATGCGATGAGGTGATCGGGAATAGGAAATCTGCTCTTTCTGCTTTTAGGAAACATAAATCCATTCACTCCTGGGTTGAATACAAAAGGTGCCGTGCGTTGGCTAAAAAGACTCTCTCAACGAGAAGAAGAAAGAAAATTTCAAGGAATTTTGCCAGGGAATAAACAGATTTACGGACCCTGGATATGTCTGGAGGACTATCCGTATATTTAAGAAGGCCAGGAATAACGTTGCTTGGAATAAATGGCAGTCCACTGACAGAGAATCGGAAATTAGGAGAACGACGGACAGCTTGTCCCCCCCTACTGTCGGTCACAAACCTTATAATAACTTCATGAGAGCTAGCGGTGAGTTTGATACCCCTTTTTTGAGGGCGGAGCTGGATAGGGCTATAACTATGGCCAGGAGAGACTCTGCACCGGGGCTGGATGGCGTGGAATACAAGATGTTACGCCTCTTGCCGGATTCAGGTAGGGAGTGCCTTTTGCAGCTATTCAATTCTGTATGGCGAACGGGAGTCCTCCCGGAGGATTGGCAACTGTATCAGGTTATATTTATTGACAAACCAGGACGAGAGAAGGTGCGACCTATTTCATTGTCATCTTGTGTGGGCAAACTGATGGAGAGACTCATTAATGAACGACTAATGTGGTGGGCGGAGAACGAGGATAAATTTAGCAAATCACAGAGCGGATTTAGACGGGGTAAATATTGTGCCGATAACCTAGCACGCATTACGGCGGATATACATGCCTCTATTTGTTTTAACGAATATACCCTGGCAGCCTTTTTGGATGTATCTGCGGCGTATGATTGTGTGAATTACTGGATCATGATGGACAAGCTGGTGGCGCTTCAATGCCCTGTAAACATTGCTAGATTCATCAGTAAATGGCTATACTGTAGAAGGGTGAGATTTACTATAAATTCTCAAGAATACGTGGATCGCCTTGTTTACGGAGGGCTCCCGCAGGGCGCGGTTCTTAGCCCTATCATGTATTCTCTATTCACGCAGGGTTTGTGCGCGGAGTTGCCGGAGGGAGTGGAGGCAGTAGAATTTGCCGATGATATTGGACTGTATGTATCTGGGATTAGTAGAAGAAGGAATCGTGAACTATTGGAGCGTGCCGTTAACGTGATCGCTGAAAGACTTATGTTGATTGGTTTGGCACTCGAACCGAAGAAGACGGTACTGGTGGAATTTTCCAGGAGCGGTTACGTGGACAAGAACCTGTTTATCAATATACAGGGAACCAAGGTGTATAATAGTGGTGAGGCCAAATTCCTAGGAATATGGCTGGATAGTGGTTTGACTTTCCATCGGCAAACACAGGAGATAAGAGGAAAAGTAAATAGAGCCAATTCCATTATGAGATATCTTTGCCATGTTTCTACTGGTATGGAGACTAACACTGCATTAATGCTCTACAAGAGCCTCGTTAGATCTGTTATAGATTATGGTATCTTTGTGTATTTCCCTAGAGACGCCTCGTATACACTCAAGTTAGAACGAGCTCAATTTATGGGTATACGCACTGCTCTGGGGTACAGGAACAGTACCCCGAATAATGTAATCGTGGCAGAAGCAAAGGTCAGGTCTCTTCGTGACCGAGCTTTTATGCTTGGAAGTAATTTTATCAATAAAGCAATGGTGTACAACCAAAACGGCCTATGTCAGAAACTGCAGCGTGCCTTTGATTGCGAGAGTTATGCACGATTTCTCCTCCCTACGTATAGATTCTCCCTCCTGTCGGAGGTTTGGAGGTCTTCCTTGAAAAGAAGAGATTGGTTGGGCCCATCGCGGAGGTACGAGGTTTTCCAGGGGAATTATGACGCACATACCTTCGTTCCCTTGGTTGATTTTGACATCGGTTTGAAAAGAAAATACAAAAAATTTTCAGATGAAGTTTTGATCCGGGAGGTTACTTCTCAATATAATTTGGAATCGCCGGAAGTTGTCTTTACTGATGGATCTCAAGACGAAAACAAGAGATCTACTGGGGCCTCCCTGATTATCTGTGATCAGGAGATCGCATATAAAATTAGTCTCCCGTTTATGTGTTCGTCATACATTGCGGAGGCCTTCGCGGTGATGGCCGCGTTGCGGCTGTTGCTTTGTCAGATCGAGAGGAGGGCAAAAGATATGGTTATCCTATCGGATTGTAAGTCGGTGCTGATGAGTATTCGGAGCAATATACTGGATGTTCATACGAATCAATATATTATAGAAGCTAGAAGAATATTGTTCGAGCTGTGTTATAAACACGAGAGGAGAGTCGTTCTTGTATGGATTCCCGCTCATAAGGGTATACTGGGTAACGAGTTGGCGGATGCATTGGCCAAGGAGGCTTCTACCGAGGAAGCGGACCCTACTATCGTCGTTCCGCTGAGCGATATGATGAGTAGTATAAGGAAAGTTACGTGGGAGACAACACAGAGCTCGATTGTGGCTGAGTCGGCGTACAAGGGTGCTTTTTACTTCTCGAATTTCTATGAACGACGGGCCACTAAACCATGGTTTTCGAAGTTGGATAAGGAAAGATATTTTATAACTTGGATTAATAGAGTGAGAGCAAACCACTTCAACTTAGGTTCTTCTCTGAAGAGAAAGGGATACGTCGATAGTGAGAGATGTGACTGTGGTCATGAGAGGGAAGATTTGAACCACGTGATTCTGCAGTGTCGCCACTATGACGAGCCGAGAATTAAAATGGATAAGGATCTGAGAGCGATTGGTTTTCTGGAAGAGATAGACATTATTAAACTAATTAAACGTAAAAATTGGAAAGTTTTGAATATAATATTTCAATTCATTAAGTCGACTAAGAGAATTATATAAATAGTATGAATAAATATTCCAGATAGGTTGAGTGCAAAGTCTTATTGTTGGGTTAAGTGTAGAGTGTTACAGATAGGTTAAGAGTCCATGTGTCAATCACTGAATGGTGTAAGACACTGAAAAGCTCTCACCCGAGAGCGACTGAAAAACCCGCCCGCACCGGTGTTGTCATGAGTTGCAGATCAAGGACAAGGACGCCACCGGCTCGTTCAAGCTGTCGACCGACAAGCCGAAGGATTAAGCCAAGCAGGGGAAGGCGCAACGTGCCTCACCAATTCACTCGGACACGTGGAAAGCGGGGACTCTAAGAAGGACGCGCGAGAGAAGACCGCTATTGCGCGGAAACCGGCGGCCGCCGCGAAGAAAACGACCGCTAAGAAGGCCGCGGAAAGCCCGAAGAAGGCAGCTCCTAAGACCGCCAGAAAAGGAGGCAAGGCTGCCACGGAGCCCAAAGTCACCGTCAAAGGCTAAGAAAGCCGTGAAGGCACCAGCGGCGAGGACTAAAACGCCCAAGCCGAAGAAAGTCACAGCGAAGACCGTGAAGGCCGCAGCAAAAAAATAATTGGCCTGCGAAGAATATACTTGCTACATAGTCATAAATGGCCCATATGCTTTCTGGCATATATATTAATTATCATTCGGAAATATAAGATATACTCTCACATGAGAGTACCGCTTTTAGTGTACACCGACTTTTTGGTATGTATCGTTGCATAAGTATATAATCATATTAAAAAATAGCTGCGTGACAAAAATAAAGGTTTCTTTTTTTATACTAATTAACGCAAGCGTGAACTATCGCGTTTTGTCTTCAGTGGCATATAAGAAAATATCTTGAGAAATATGAATATAGATAATATATCAACACTTCTATTATTGAAGGTTGATAAGTTATAAAATTATCTCAGCAGGATTTATTAGGAATATAGAAGCAATAAAATATATTATTCTCTATGAATTGTATCATATTATCAACTTAATTTTACTTTTTACTTTATTTCCAATCTGTTAAATATTAGCTTCTTGTACTTATATTTAGTGGAAAGAATAATATACTCTATTTGTAACTGCTTAATGATAGATTACACGGACAGTATGGAAACAAATAAATTGAAAATCCCTGATAATTCAACTACAACACTTGAAGGACCAATATTTAACAATGTTAAACGAAAACGTCAACCAAAGAGGCAATGGTCTCCAGTGTCTCCACTAGCGGATGCTGATTCAAAAAGAAAACAGCCTAAAAGATTGAAAAAGCCTTCTGTAAGCATACATGCAATTATAAAACTCACATATAATACACATACATATATACATGTGTCTATATTTTTTGAATAATATTGATACTTTTTATAATCATATATTTTTTATATTTATTTAAAATTGTTTCAGGAAATTAAAACTAATACATTAAAAAAAACATGTATGCGTAAAACAAAAATCCATAATATATCAGATTCTGATTCAGATTCAGATCATGAAGCGACACTAAACAAGGAAGACAAAAAGGTTTGTTGTAAAGATGAAATAAATAATTGAATACATAACTGTATAATATAAGTTATGATTTTATATTTAGATGAACTTCACTGACAAAAATAAAGATTTGCTTACACTGCGGTCAATAAGATGCCAGGGAAATAAAAGTCCAACAAAAGAGGATTTGAAAACAATGCTACAGAATGTTTTAAAACAAAATGAAGTTCTTTTACTAAAAAATGTTCAAGGTAATCATATGTGTATCAAATATTTATTTTTATATAATAGTTTTTTCCAATTAAAATTGATTATAAATATTTTTTTAAAGATGCATATTATAAAAAGGTTGAGCATAGAAACACTTAAAATTCAGAGAAATATTAAAAATAGAATTTCTCGATTCTTCTCGATATATATTTAACATTGTGTACAATCTATCTTATTTATGTACATTTAGGTAAGATAAGATTATATATAATGTCAAATCTTTATATAAAGTATGTAATCATATAAGAGCAGTGCTTTTTACAACAATATGTCAAAAAACCTTAGTTTTCATAAACTATTATTTAAAAAAAGTATCGCAATGATTATTTTACGAGGAGAACATACTTTGAAAATCACTACAAATACAACATTTTTCTTCATAGGTTTACTTACTACAGGTCAACCCGTTGAATTGAAATCAACTTCAGATAATATAAAATCATTCTCGCAACAACACACAACATTGGAAAATCAGCAAATAAATAATGGAATGTCAAACATAGATAAATTTCGAAATAGTCCTGATATATCAAATCCACCACAAGAGTGTAATTGGTACAAACACGAAGATAACAATAGAGAATGGAACGAAGATAACAGTGAAAGAATATATGACAAAGAGACCAACTCTGAAAGTGAAAATGAAAGCAATGAAGAACAAAATAAAGAAAATAATAAAACCAACGATAACAGAAATAATGAAGATATAGATGATCAACTCTTCGGAAAAAATTGGGAAAAAGACAAGGTAATCATTTTGATGTATCACATATATGTGAATAAATAACTATGAGAATATTAATTAATGTTATTTTTAGATGGTGTTGTTAAAAGATGGTGTCTATTGTAAGCACAGAATCCTTGAAGCAGCTCTAGGTGCTTCTCATAAAGCTAGTCATTTAGTCCGTCGTCTACTAGAAGGAGTTTTTAAACCTGAGGCTATTCTTAAATCCACTGTTAGTGGACGAACACCTAGAGCTCAGGGAAAAGAACGTCAATGTGAAAGCGTAATTCCTCTGAACAGTACTGCAAAAAACGCTATTATAGGTATTATGCTTATAATAACATCAGCTGTATTAGATATGCTATTTAATTGTTTTATATATCATATTATGGCACATAGTATTTTAAATTTATATTTTCTTTCCGTAGTTTATGCATTGGAAGAAGCCCTGAAGAAAAATTGGGCAGTACAGAGTGTGCCTCAACTGCTACACACAATTTCCCAAAGAATCGGAGAAATAAAAAGAGAGAAACGAAATGCTCACTTGCAAGGAAAAGAACAATAATATGGAGATAATTATTATTACTTATTTTGATTATTACTACTTTTTTGAATTTTTATTTTATTTTGTTTTTATTTTATTTCGATAAATTTTTTTTTATTTTGTCAAATATGATTGGTGTGATAAAGAATCACCCGCTTATAGTATAGTATATCGTATATAGTATATATAGAAATCGCAAAAAACAAAGATAATTATTTTTGTTCTTGGTGTCATTGACTATTTAACACGAAATGCCTGTTAAATAACTTAAATTAAGCGTTATATTATAATACTAACAAGGAAACTCACGGAAGTGTCTTTTCGATTTTAATGGAGCTTTCAGTATGTTGTTCTTTAGATGAAAATAAGGGATACGTATTTTTTATGTGTACCCATACGCGTATTTAGGGGGTAAAACACCTCTTTGAAAAAAATCGGTTTTTCTGTTTCAAGCCGAATATCTGTAGAAAAAATTTTTTAAACAAAAGTTTAATGGTTTAAAGAATACTTTAAAATAATGACAAAATAAAATTATTTTATTTTAATTAATTCAATTATTAAAAAATAAAAATAAAAATTTTTTGTCATTGTTTTAAAGTACTCTTCAAACCATTCAACTTTTGTTTAAAAAATTTTTTTAAATTTTTTATAGTTTTGGAGGTATTTAGTCCGAAAGAGAAAAGCCGATTTTTTCAAAGAAGTGTTTTACCCCCTAAATGCATATAGGCACATATAAAAAAAGTACATGTCCCTTATTTTCATCTAAAGAACAACATTTACTAAAAGCTCTATTAAAATCGGAGGAAAACACTTCCGTGGGTTTCTTTGTAAGTGTTATATTAATATATTTTTCCTTTATATGTATATTAAAGAAGACTGCAATAAAATCAATATAATGAGCAATAGTTTTAATTCATTAAACTTTTAATCCATAAAGAATATATAGTATATATATTGATTATATATAGTCATATATGATTATATATATTTACATATATATAATCTTATTATACATAATTATATATAAATATATATGATCATATATGATCATATATGATCATATAGAGACAAAATTCATATATGATTGCATTATATATAATCATATATATTTATATATAATTATATATAATCTTTTTTTCCCGGGTATAGTTATATATGATTATATATGAAAAATTTTTTACCGGGTCAAGTTGTTCTATTGTAAATCGGCACAACTTTTGTATCAGTTGTATTGTGGAAACCACTCTTATAATAAAGTGGCACACTTTAAAAATAACATTTAAAAATAATGGTTTTCTGCAGTGGATGGACACCGAGAGCATAATAAAGTGGCATCCTTAAAAAATAACATTTAAAAATGTATAACAATTTTCTAAAACTTATTTAAATATATATATGTGCTTATATAGAATCTTATATAATCATATATGACCATATAAACTCTTATCAAGCCAAAATTCATATATGAACATATAAGATTTCTTCTTCTATATGAGCATATAAGACATTATAAGAAATATTTTTTAGTTGTCCTTATATAATCTTATATAATCATACATATATGACCATATAAGATCTTATACGGCCAAAATTCATATATGAGCATATAAGACCGCTTCTTATATAAACATATAAGACATTATAAGGGTTTTTTTTCCGGGGGACTTTATATATAATTATATATAATAATATCTAATAATATTTAATATATAGACATATTTCATAAATAGTTATATATATTTGTTTTTATATAAAAATTTTTTTACCGAATAAGCGATAGAAAATTTTTTCATATATGTATGTATGTATGTATGTATCTTTATTGCTTTTCCCCGTAAAGTTTACAATCTGCAAGGCGTTTTTATGAGGAACGTACCCAAACCTCTTACAACATTCCTCCCCTTAAAACCTGGCCATTTTACAACCTTACAATTTTTTCCTTTTTTCGCCACCCTCCCTCCTCTTCATTGGCCCCTCTGCTTGACCCCTTCCGCTTCCTCCGCCTCTGCGTCCTTCTACCTCCCTCCTTCCTGTCTCGGTTCCCCCCTTACGTCCTACTGTCTTTTCTTCCTGACCTCTTTGTCCTCGTCCGAGTCCATCCAAGTCTTCTCCTCCATCTCTCTCGAAAACTCCTCCCTCTCAGATATCCTTGCCATCCTGCTTTCTTCTATTCTCTTTTCCAATCTCCTTTTTTATTCCCCGTCCACCTCTTCTTCCTCCCTCTCTCTCCCCTGCTCCTTCTCCTTGCTCTTCTAACTCCCCTTTTCCTCCCATTCTTTCCCCCTCTATTTCCATCATCCATTCCTCTCCTCCCCCTCCTCATCCAATACCTACCCCACCGCTTCCTGCCATCCTTCTCCTCCAGATTTCCATCTTCTACATTCTTCCCATACATGTTCCCACGTTTCTTCCTTGTATTCACACAGCCTACACTTCTTCTTCTCTTCCCCTTCCCAGTACCTACTCTCTCTCATCTCATTCCCTAATCTAAACCTCGCCACCCTTCTCCATCTGCTCTCTCCCCATCCCTTCTTCAGATATCCCGGGATACCCTCTCCTTTTATCAACTTATACCATTTATTATAATTTGACTTCTCGATCTTCTCCCATTTCTCTCTCCTCTGCCTCTCCTTATCTCCCCCAAACAGCTTAAACCAATCATCTCCGTCTTCTCTCAACCTTTCCAATTAATTCTTCTAACTCCACTCCTCTTTCTTCGAAGAACTTTCCTCTCTCTCTTTCCCAACTCGAGCCTGTTCTCCCTTTCCTCTCCCTTCCTTTCATCTCTTCCCAACATCGCCTCGCCAGTTCGCTTCCTCTACCCTCCTCTAACTTTTTCTCAAATCTCCATGCTCTCATCCCTGCTCTCCCTCTTAGCTTCTCCCTTTGCAACTCTTCCCTAACAAGGTACCACGGTGTTCTCCCGTCCACTCCTAAGACCCATCTAATATACCTTTCTTCCATCCTTTCCATCCCTTTTCTTTCTCTCCATCCCCATATTTCTGCTCCGTATCCCATCACCGTCCACACCAGCCTATCAAACAGCCACAGCCTTTTTCCCCAGTCTTTCCCAAACCTTCTCTTCCCTATCCCCCAAATCTTTCCCATCACCGCCGCCGCTTTCCTAATCCTTTCCTTTACCTGCGCTTGCTGTCCTCCATTCCTTTGAAATACGTAGCCTAGGTATCGAAATTCCTTTACCTCCCCTAATTCCTTCTCTTCCCATCTCCAGCTTCTTTTACTGTCCCTCCCTCTTCCCTTCCTAAACCTCATTATTTTCGTTTTCTCCACATTCAGCTCCAGTCTCTTCCTCCTTAAGTACTCTTCCAATCTTTCTAACATACTCCTCATTTGCTCCTCGTCCTCTGCGATTAGCACTACATCGTCAGCATATGCCAGCGTATATACCCTCTTACCTTCTAACATTATCCCTCCCCATTTTACCCTGCCCATTTCTTCCTCCATATCTGCTAGTAACACGTTAAACAATAACGGGCTTAGCGGGCACCCTTGTCTTACCCCCCTCGCCGTCCAGAATGCCTCTCCTATATCGTTACCTACCCTTACTCTACTTCTCGTCTCCCTCAGCAACTCCTCCGTCCTTCTCACCAGCCCTTATTCCCCTTTCCCTCATTGCTTTTACTAGCACCCCCCTGTCTACCGAGTCAAACGCCGCCTTAAGATCTACAAAACATGCTATTAACTTTCCCCCTTTCTTCTCCAGCCTCCTATTCACCAAGTAGTTTAAAACGTACATATTATCCACAGTTCCCATTCCCCTTCTGAAACCCGTCTGATTATGTGGTACAATTCCCTTCTCCTCTAGCTCCTCTTTCAACCTTTCCGCAAGTATGGCCGTGTACACCTTGTACAGCGACTACATTATTGTCACCCCTCTGTACTCCTCCACCTTTTTTCCTTCCCCTTTCTTTACGATTGGGGCGATTAATCCCTCTTTCCAATTCTCCGGCCAACCTCTCCCCTTCCATACTCTGTTTATATATTTCCATGCCCAAGTCTCCAACTCCTTCCCCCCATATTTCCACGCCTCACCTGATATCCCATCCCTTCCCATTGCTTTTCCATCCTTTAACTTCCTTATTGCCCTCCTCATTTCTTCTATGCTTATCTCCTCTTCCTCCTCTCTTTCCTTTCCTTCCCGCCCCTCGTCCTCTCCCATCCTTACCCTCCCCTCTACTCCACCTAACAGCTGCATAAAGTATTCCTTCCATTCTTCCTCCTCAATCCCTTCCTCGATTCCTCTCCTCTTTCTTCTCTCCCTATTTACTATCTCCCATACCTCCGACTCTCTCCTTGCTTCCATCGCTTTTCTCTCCCATCTCAGATTCTCCTCCTCCTTCTTCCTCTTACACAGCTCCTTAAACTCCTTCCTCCTTTCTCTGTATGCACTGCCCTCTTCCCTACCTTTCCTCCATTCCCTCAGTTTTCTTTTCGTTTCCTTCTTTGCTTCTCTGTAGTCATTGTCCGACTACCCCACCTTCTTATTCCTGCTTCCCTTCATCTCGTTTTCCACCCCTATTATTGCCTCTACTATTCTCGTTTCCATTTCGTCCCATTCCTTATTTAACTCTTCCTCTTTCTCCTCTACTTCCCCTATTCTTTCTTCGAACATCTTTACTCCTTCCTCATTCCACACTCCCCTGTTTCTTTTCTTCCACTTTCCACCTCTGTCCTCCTCCTTGCTCCCCCATACCACCATTTCCAAGGGATGATGGTCTGAGTCCACTCTATCCCCCACCGTCATGCTCTCGATCTTCCCTCTTATCTCTCCATCCCCTATCACATAGTCTATCACTGTATCTCCTCTTCCTCCCGTAAAAGTGAATTCCCCCTCCTCATCTCCTCTCACATTCCCATTGAATATTTCCCACCCTCTCTCCTCTACACATTTCACCAGCAACCTCCCCTCTCTATCCATCTTTTTATCTTTCAATTTTCTTCCTCCCTTCCTCAGCCCTCCCCCCTCCTCCTCCTCTACTCTCCCCCCTTCCTGCCCCGTCCTTGCATTGAAATCTCCTCCAATTATCGTAAACCTTTTTTCCTCTTTCTCTTCCATAAAATGCCCCAGTTCCTGTCTCCTCCATTTCCTCCTTCTTTGCATACACCCCTATAATCTTCCAGTTCTCGCCACCTATCCTAACCTTTCCCACTATCACTCCCTTCTTATCAATTTCCATTTCCGTTTCCTTCTCTTTTAACCCCTTTCTTATTCCTATTATCATCCCTCCTATTGCTCTCCCTTTTTTGTTCTTCTTTTCCGCCATTTGCACTCCCCATTCGTATCTTGTTGGCATCCTCCCCCTTATTCTTTCCCAACCTTTTTCTCCTATCCAGGTCTCTACCATGACTATCACGTCTTCTTTCTTTAGCCCTTCCCAAAACTCCTTATCCTTGTTTTCCAAACCCGCTACGTTCCAGAATACTATCCTCCATACTGACCTCTTTCCTCCCTCCACCTCTCTTCTAACCTCCTTCTTGCCATTCTCTGCTATCTCCCTTTCTCCTGTTCTCCTCTTATTCCCCCATCTCCATTCCTTCTTCTCTCTCTCCTGCCTTGCCTCCCTCCACTTCCTTCTCTCCTCCGCTCTCCTTTCTTATCTTTCCCCTTTCATCCTTTAGCACCTCCTCCTCCATATCCCATCTCCATCATATATTTTCCAACCTTATTCTACCTGATTTAATCCAAGCCCTCCTTCCCTCTCTTTCCTCTCTTCTCGCTATCTCTCTCAGTTTCCAATTCATCCTTCTTTCCTCCCACGACGATTCTCCGTTATTCTCTCTTTTCTGCCCACCAGTCTCCTCTTTTTTTTCATCACCTCCCATTTTTGCTCTTCATTCTCTAACTTCAGCAACACCATTTCCCTTCCTTTATCTACATCCCCCCCTATTTTCTTTACCTCTACTGCTTTTACTTTGGCTCCTATTCCCTCCAATAGCTTTTCCACCTCTTGTCTCCTCCCTCCGTCCTTCACTTCTAAACCCTTTATCACTATATTCCTTCTTCTCTCTTCCTTCTCCTTCCTTATCAACCTTCTCTCCAGCTCTCTCATTCTCCCCACCATCTCCTCCTCTCCTTTTCCTACCTCCCCCTTTCTCTCCTCCTTTCTCTCACTTACTTTCTCCTCCAAACTTTTTAACCTTACCTCCACCTTCTCCTCTAGCTTTCTTACTCTTTCCTCTAGCTCTTCCTTTTGTTTCTTCCACATTTCTTCTCTTCTCTTCAATTCCTCCTTTAGTCCCTTAATTTCTTCTTTTATATCATTCCTTATCTCCCTACTCTCACTTATATCATTCCTTATCTCCCTACTCTCACTCTTTATCTTTTTTCCTTTCCTCCTCTTGCACCTCCATTTTCCTTAAAATCTCCTTCAGCAGCTCCTCTGTCGCCATGCTTTCTTTACTCTCCTCTTCTTTTTTTATCTTTGCTGGTGGTGACCTATTAACTCTCCTTGTTTCGTTAAACCTTTCCAAAAGTTCTTTTTCTGCTCTAGCCGTCGCTTCTTCCTCTATATCTTTTCTTTTCCTTTTCTGTATGAGATCCAGGCCAGACCCTAAGCTATCTGTTCTTCCTCTCTGCTTTGCCAGCCTCTCCGTTTTTGTTGGCCTGCCTCTTGCTTTTTTCTCCCCTTCGCCTTCTCTCTTCTTTCCTTTATTTCCCTGCTGTTCACTTTCTATTCTTATTTCCTCCCCTGACTCCATCCGCCGCTCTTACCTTTGCCTATCTCTCTTACTCTTAATTCTATCCAATTCACTTCTCCCTTTATCCTATACTCTATGCCCTGCCTCGCTTGGTCTGCCTCGTCTCGAATCTCCCGTTGAGTCGCCCCTCTACTCCCACCAACGTTCATGCCCCACCGCGCGCTGTTCACGCAGCTCTGATCGCCTACCGCGTCGCCCCTCTACTCCCGCTATCGTTCGTGCCTAACCCGCCTATGTGACTCGCCATAGGCGGGTCAATTTTATAGGGGAAACAGATCCCATCGGATAATCAGAATTTAAAAATGTATATATGAAACATTATATTTATTCATATATAGTTTGTATATAAAAGGAATATACTTATTTGTCATATATATAATTATATAATAGCTGAGTGTGTAAAAGGTTTGGGAACGTTCCTTGGCAAAAACGCCTTTCGAGCCCTACGGGGATATGAAATAAAGATATACATACATACATACATACATACATACATAATTATATAATAGCTTATACATAACTTTGTATATATTTCTGTACAATTTTATATAGTTATATATAATTATATATGAAAAAATTTTTTATCGCTTATTCGGTTCTGCTTGAAATGACATTTTTACAACAATTCTCTACGACTCTAATGTAAAAACTCAAATTGCAAGTTTCTTATAACTTGCGACAATATGGATTGCTTGCGACTAATGCAACCACCTTTATTGTCGTTTTCGGATTATACGACTCAAAATACGTAAGAATACGTAAGATTTATTTGTTCCCGTAACAGTTCCCAAAACCTTAATTTTGCATATGTTCCTTAAGCAATTTCACAATCTTTTGTACGTTTTGCCCCATAAAACCATAACGGACAACATGAAAACATCTCATAGTTATTTGACAAATTTTTTTTGGTTAATATGCATAAAAGGTCGAACCTCACCGATGACCTTGACCTTGACATATGTTGTCAAGGTCACCCTCCTGAGTGACCTTCAGAAGTTTTTAGCCGGCGGTCGTTATTCGTTAAAAAGTTATTAACAAAAAAGTTTGGAAAATATAGCAGCTATTTTGAGTATTCCCTTATGAAAAAGTAGTACTGGTTTTAATACTGGAAAAAGTATTGGTGAAAGTACTGGAGACATAAGTACTCAAAGTACTACTAAATTCGACCATACTGACTTCGTCAGTACTCCCTTCAGTACTTCCTCTAGTACTCCCTCCAGTACTCCCTCCAGTACTTTCTCCAGTACTCCCTTCAGTACTCTCTCCAGTACTCCCACCAGTACTCCTTCCAGTACTCTTTTAGTACTTATCGAATACTCAACAACATATGTCAAGGTCAAGATCATCGGTGAGGTTCGACCTTTTATGCATATTTACCTTTTTTTTAATGCAGGGTACTTAAAAGTATAAAAAAACGTAAAGAATAAATTTGTGTTGTTCTGCACAATTGTTTTCTGGATCAAAATAAAAAAGGAAAAAATCGCTAATATTTACATTATTTTTATCCACTTGTATACAAGGCTTTACGGCCTTACGATTATGGCTAAATCTTTGTTACGTGCAATGGCCTTAAGGTGGACATTGCGAGATTGCGACGCTAAAGGTCTATCCAGACAAACTTGCATAGGTGCATATCCATATGCATAAAGAAACAGATTGGTCTATTTCCTTATGCACATGCATATGGACCAATCAATTTCCTTATACTTATGTTTATGCGCTATGCAAGTTTGTCTGGATAGACCTTATTGCAGAAGAGCGCAGGAGTGGTTAAACTCTAACTTCTCTTCACCTCTTCTGTGCTCTTCTGTGTCATTCTATCTTTGTTGCTCATTAGGGGTCGAAATCACAGTCTCCAATTAACGTGATCCTCCGATTAAACTTACTCTGCATCTCTTTCTAACTGTCCCCCTAGAAAGAGACGAAGAGTGAGTTTAATCGGAGGATCACGTTAATCGGAGACCAGGGAGTAAGATATAAGGAGACTGATCTCCGTACTATGAAAGTGGGTCAATTTTTGGGCGAAAGTTGGTGGCGCTGGTGTTCCAAAAACGGTACCCTCGCTGCTGGTGACAGGCGGCTGAACAAAATTACGCGATGCGCAAGATTGGAATTTTACTACATTGAAGTATAAGAAAAGTGAGTTAAAAAGTGAGTAATAATTGAGAAAGTGAGTTATATTATATTATATATTATATTATATAATATAACACACACGAGCATTCGTCGTTCGGAGCTGCGGAATCCTGACGGCAAGTCGTTCGCTACGCTCTCGCAGTAGGTACACGCGGTGTGGTACTAATTGCTAGCTTATCTAATTAGTCGGATAAGGCGGCAAACGTCGTCGAAGACCGACGACGCGAAGCCACGAAACGATTCCTCGTTTTTATTCGCCCCCTGTATATTCGCGCTACATACAAGTGTGTCGTTTTATTGCGTCATTCGTGTGTGCCGCGACCGCGTTTACGCCAACACGTCCACGATAAAATCCCGGACGCTTGCAGCTGCGACGTCACTCTTGGCGCGCCCCCAGGAATAATCGAGGGCTTCTTCGAATTGATCGCGAGATTTTGGAATAGAACGGGCATCTCTCGCGAACGAAGAAATTAATTATGAGCAGCAACGGCGACGACAGTACGTGTCGGCACGTACTGTCGTCGCCAAGTTGACACTTGAACATTGAAACGGATCGTCACGTGACCCACCGATGATGGAACACAAGCGCTGCGAGTGGTAACATTTAACACTCAACTTTCGCCCAAAATCAGGACCAATTTTTGCGGGTAGCCAAGTATGGAGATCAGTCTCCTTATATCTTACTCCCTGTCAGAGACTGTGATATCGGCCCTAGATGTTGAAAAGAGATAGAATGACACTTGTGTCGACTTGAGTCGCTACATGTAAAGCACACATTGCTGCCAGCCAATCACGGAGGACTGGTCACATGACTGGTCACATGACCCGTTAGCGCCTCTCTTTCCTAGAGATTTGTGGTGATTTGCGTCTTTTGATTTCGTCGAAAAACCATTCCGCTGATGAATAATAAACGCGATAAGCGTGATAAATAAACAACACGAATAATAAATTACAAATGCAGGCGAATTTTCTGTCCACACTATTTGCAAACTACATACGAATCGCGAATAGTGAATATACGCATAGTCTGGCGCCAGCTTGCACATGCACTGCCATGCAAAGGGAGACTTAGGTAATTATGCAGTAATAGGGACCACCTTCCGATGACTTTGACCTTGACATATGTTGTCAAGGTCACCCTCCTGAGTGACCTTCGGAAGGTTTTAGCCGTCGCTCGTTATTCGTTAAAAAGTTATTAACAAAAAAAGTTTCGAAAATATAGCAGTTATTTTAAGTATTGAGAGGCATAAACGACTAATATTACGTCTTTTCTTTTAAAGCAGAGAATACTTTATTTCGCGAGAAAGTCGCTGCTTTAATAAAACACAACATTTATAACAGTAAGTTGTTGATAAATTGAAGTCTTTTTGTTAAAGCAGAGAATACTTTATTATAGGTTAGTGACGCGCTTTAAACACTTAAATACTTTTAAAGCGCGTCACTAATCTACGTAGGTTAGTGACGCGCTTTAAACAGTTAAATACTTTTAAAGCGCGCCACTAAAGGCCATTGCACGTAACAAAGTTTTAGTCATAATCGTAAGGCCGTAAGAAAATAGACCAATCACAGTTGATTATTCTCCTTGAGCTCGAAGAATAATCGAGTGTGATTGGTCTATTTTCTTACGGCCTTACGATTATGACTAAAACTTTGTTACGTGCAATGGCCTTAACCTATGTAGATTAGTGACGCGCTTTAAAAGTATTTAAGTGTTTAAAGCGCGTCACTAACCTATAATAAAGTATTCTCTGCTTTAACAAAAAGACTTCAATTTATCAACAATCTACTGCTTTAAATGTTGTGTTTTGGTAAAGTAGCGATTTTTACGCAAAACGAGGTATTCTCTGCTTTAACAAAAAGACTTCAATTTATCAACAATTTACTGCTTTAAATGTTGTGTTTTGGTAAAGCAGCAACTTTCACGCAAAACGAGATATTCTCTACTTAAAAAAAAAAACGTAATATATATTAGTCGTTTATGCCTCTCAATACTTAAAATAACTGCTATATTTTCGAAACTTTTTTTGTTAATAACTTTTTAACGAATAACGAGCGACGGCTAAAACCTTCCGAAGGTCACTCAGGAGGGTGACCTTGACAACATATGTCAAGGTCAAGGTCATCGGAGGGTGGTCCCTATTACTGCATAATTACCGAGACTTATAATATAGAGAAAGCGCATAGTATGTGCTACTATCACATACGTATCTGTTCGTGTCTCAGCATATACTCTCAGATTGAAGATTGAAGTTGTGATAATAGATGTGTATTCTTCTTCAGCCAAGTGTTCTGTACATCTCAGGATAGTCATAATCTCACAATTAGTCGAAAAGAGAGCTAATTATTTGTACTAGTAAAGTACTTTTTCCAGTCATGTATTTCTTAGTAAAATTTGATAATCAAGAGTGCCTTGTAACTCATTCGAAGAAAGTTAAAATCGTTCAAGGAAAAACTTATTTTATTAAAACAAAGGAATCGTCGTACCAAGGCTATTTGTTAAGTACTAATGGTAATATAATCTTAATATTTAAATATAACCTATTAGATCAATTTTGTACATAGAATATAGTTTGGGGACAGATAACCCTAAACTATAATCTATATATAAATCTTTTGATTTAAAAATAAAAAACGTATTAATATATTTATTATTATTTCTATTATATATACTTTTATATATACTTGCTCGAAACTAAATTTTAATTATTAATTGTTAGATTCATATGAAGCTTTGCAAAAGGAGATGGACGATATTAACAAAGCAAATATGGAATATAAATCGAGATCATCGCTGTCATTTGATCAAATTCGAATTTCCAACTCCATAAAAGGCACTGACTGTTCGACACCTATTTCAAAAACACCACCATCAATGGAGAATGAAATTAACAAGCGTTTATCTTCACCTCATAAAAATTCATCAACTGGTTCTAACATATCTCTTGAGAGTAGTACGCCTAGTGGTGCGACCGAAATTATGAAACTTGTCGGAGATGATTGGCTAAAAACTTCAAATGTGGATTTAAGTATTTTTAATAACAATATTTCATCTAATGCTGAGAAACAAGTTATCGAAGATTCTGATAAAATAATCGAAAATGAGCAAGAATCTCATACTCACATTGTAAATTTAGCGGTTGAAAAAAATGTTGAATCTAGCATTAGCATTCAAGAAAATATTTCGAAAGAAATTAATGTTACAATGACTGATAGTAGACATGAAGGTACAAGTTGAGATTATATACCGAGTAATAGCACTACAATAAATGAAACAAATTCTAATGTGAGTGATAATGTGAGTTTTCCTATTAATAATAATGCACCTCCAGTTGATATTCGTAACGTTTATGTGCCTGTTTCTGTTGTGAAATGATGATCTGATTCGTGTTGCGCCGAGTGAGGTTAGATATCAGACAAGCGCGTAGATCGCAAAAATAACAGGAACGTAGAACGCAAGGATGAATGGCGCGCAGAGCAAGGATGTCTAGCGCGCAGATCACAGGAACGTAGAACGCAAGGATGAATGGCGCGCAGAGCAAGGATGTCTAGCGCGCAGATCACAGGAACGTAGAACGCAAGGATGAATGGCGCGCAGAGCAAGGATGTCTAGCGCGCAGATCACAGGAACGTAGAACGCAAGGTTGAATGGCGCGCAGAGTAAGGATGTCTAGCGCGCAGATCACAGGGATGTCAGGAATGTAGAACGCAAGGATGAATGGCGCGCAGAGCAAGGATATGTCTAGCGTGCAGTTGATCTCGTTGGGCTGAGCGGTTATCAAGGGAATAGCGGTAATCTCAGAAGCGGTGTATCGTTGAGTTCGAAATCTCCCTGACAGCCTCGAGCTGTTCGTCACCACGACGTCAGGCTGGTCGCAAAGCCACACGATAATCCACCACAACGTCAGGCCGATCGCAAAGCCACACGATAATCCACCACAACGTCAGGCTGATCGCAAAGCCACACGCGGTAATCATGCAACATCGTGTTGCCCGTCAAGACCTCGAACGTGTGAATCTGCGGATATCTCGTTTGTAGCGAATCTTCGATCTTATCACAATCTTCTCGTCAGCATACGCATGGAATCTCGGTACGAGAAAAGAATTATCGTTAGCGGTGAACAAGTGATAATGCAGTAAAAAGATTATGAAGTAAAACAATGTCGAAAAGAAACAACGCACGTACGCAAAGGGAAAATAGCGGGTCACCCATACACGAAATTGTACATTACAACGCGGATATCGTATTGAGAGATAAAGCAATGTCGAACATATCACGCAGACGCGTAACGAAGAAATGACGAAAATGACCGCAGAAGCACTGCACGTAATACCGCGAATAATAACTCGAAAAATGAACAATACCATAACCGGCTACGGATACGCTCAATGAAAAGTAACTGAGTTCGCCCGCAAACAAATGTACATGTAACGCGGATATTTAGGATATTTAGCATCACATCGACCACCACGTAACCGCCGTAGCCGCGCGGTAAATAAAGGCGGGAATCGCGGTATAAACATTACACGAATTACCGCAGCAATCGTCACGAGCAATCAAACCTGAGGCCTTTCTCGAGATCGGAAGCAACGACGTCAGAACTCTCGGGCGTCTCAATGGCGTATCGGTTGGGAGTGATTAGGCAGGATGCGAAATTGGAAAAGCAGGGGCATCAGAGCGTCCCGTCCGGCCTTGTCGATTTCCGCCACGGCTCCGTCTAAACTCTGCTTTCCGTTCGAAGATTCTAAGTGTGTCTCCTCGCTTCGGGATGCGAACCGCACAATGAACGTAAGAAGTTTTCCTTCGCGACGATACGCGAACTCAATCCGTCTCGCTTCACTCTTATTTCTTGGTAACGATTACAAAACTCGCGAGAACGAAACGATCAGGCAAACACACGATGAAGATGACGACCAAACAACGGTTGCTATATAGGGCAGGTGCATCACCGTTGCCGTGCTCGCTGACTGTCGCTCTCCCCGATCGCGCTCGCGACGTCTGAGCCGGCGTTACGATGCTTATTTCAAATCGTCACTATCGACGATTTCAAAACAGTTTCAAAAAATGAAAATCCAGGTTTTTGACTCAAACAATATTTTTGCCCGTATTGCAAGAAATTGCAAAAAAAGTTTGCTAGGCATTTGGAACTAAAACACAAAGATATACCAGATGTTCATAAATTTATACATTTTCCAAAAGGCAATCCAGAACGACGTAAAATTATTGAAAAAATTCGAAAATATGGTAATTTCCTTCATAACACTAATGCGGAATTAAATACGGGAGTTCTCATAGCTTGTCGACGTCCTCAAGCAAAATTTAACAGTACTGCCGAAAACTATGTGTCTTGTAGTTATTGCAAAGGATTTTATTCTAAAAGAACCTTGAGAATACATTATAAAACGTGTGATCCAGCTCATGAGAAAGGTCGAAAAGATCAACTCGTAAAAGGAAAACAGTTAATGGGATATATACACCTTCGTGCTAACAATGTTATGCGTCGAAAAATTGTCCCATCACTTCAAGATGACAATGTTTCAAGATCTATTAAATACGATGAACTTCTGATTTTATTCGGAAATAAATTATGTGATACATACACACTTTCTCATCAGTACGACATGATTAGAAATTATCTACGACTACTTGGTCGCTTCAAATTGACAATAAAAGAAATTAACAGGCAAATATCTGATTTTGCATCCATTTTTCATCCTGGATACTACGATGACGTTATAAAGGCTGTCAAAATATGTGCAAATTATGATTCTGAGTTACAAGTTTTTCAAACACCATATAATGCAACTACTCTGGGAACAATGTTCTCGTATACAAGCTGCTGAATGTATCAAGCGAGAAGATTTAGATGGAAAAAAAGCTGTTGATGATTTTATGGTACTGTTTGATAATGATTACCCGGTGACAATTAATAAAAAAGTCATAGAGGATCGAGCAAATAAACGTCGAAAGAAACAAATTGTCCTCCCATCAAAATCAGATATCCAAAAATTGTATAACTATGCAAAAAATTTATGTGAGGAAGCCATGAAAATTCTTCAGAAAAAATTTGATATTAATGCATGGAAAGAATTAACTGACGGTAGTCTGATTCTCGTTCAGATGTTTAATCGACGAAGAGCTGGTGAAATTGAGAGACTCTCCATTGAAAACCAAGAGACAGTTGACAAAATTTTCAATCCTGATATATTTGACAACATATCAGAAGATTCTCAAAAACAAGCCAAGCAATTTGTCCGATTAACTATACGAGGCAAATTGGGAAGAACCGTTCCCGTATTACTACATACATTTTTAACTTCGTACATTGATGTTTTACTTAAATATCGTTCAGAAGCTGGAGTAGGGGAGACCGGGGCTCGTTGGCACCGTTTTCACAATTTCGGTATTTGAGCCTTTAAACAACTAATTTTCATGATTAAACAGTACTAATATGATAGAGGGAACCTTTCTCTACATTTTCATGCCAGGAACGCTCCTATATACTGTATAGTTTCTTTGTAATAAGTGAAATACGAACATGCTGCATTGTAGCCAATTTGCCCCGACAGTAGGGTAAGTTGGCTATGCGACAAAAATCCAAGTTAAATTAATGAAAACGTAATAGAAACACAAAACGGGTAACAGATATGTACTTCTTGATAAAGATTGTATCTTTTAAAGTTATTTTGTAATAATCGAATAGCAAAATGCTGTTGCAGAAGAACAATTGTAAACTATTTTAGATATAGCTTTCTTCAATATAATAATATTAATATAAATATATATCTAGCTTCTATCAGCATTGTAGATAGCAAATCACATGCTCACAAAGGTCTCACGTGCGCGGCAACAACAAATCAAGCTAAGCATGCCTTGATATGAGCCAACATACCCCATCCTTACATACGTTTGATTTCAGTCATTTTCTTACAATAAATTACTGTTGTTCCTCAAAATGACATGTCGTACAGTAATAGAAACTTTTCTTTTAACTAATAATACGTTACTTTGATTTACTTCTCAAGCTGAAGAACATTAATACGATATTTTGAAACGCTCGAAAATTTACTTGCCACCTCTTGAATCAGAGTTTTCTCTTTTTCTATTGTAATAATTGTTTGATTAAAATAAAACTTTGGGAAAAGTACCTACGTCATAAAAGAGATATTTTGTGATTACTTTTCCATTGTTTTTTTCGCTACAAATACATAAACGGGACACATTGCCAACTTGCCTCTTGTGCCAACGAGCCCCGGTCTCCCCTAAGCTCAAAAAATAAGTACGTCTTTGCTGTACCTCGAGTAAATTCTCCGAAAAAAGGTTACGTTAGAGCTTGTCCTATAATGCGAAAATTTGCTAATAACTGTGGTGCATCAATCCCTACCAGTCTACGAGGTACTATGCTTCGAAAGCATATCAAGAGACACGGTAGTGTCTCGCGCCAAGTACACGCGGAGCGAGACCGACCGTGACTCTTTTACGCGACGCGACGGGTTGCGAGTACCCGAGATGTTGAGATCTCGATAACGAGTGAACGGATCAAGTTCTAAGTAGGCTTGATCGATAGCTTGGGGTCCAATTAGGGGGGGGTTTCTCTCATAATATTCCGCTACGTGCCCTACGAGCGGAGATATTGCGACGCAAAGTCCAAATGGGAAAATTTATTTTTAAGATACTTCTTCTACTTCTAACGCCGACTTATATGATGACGTCATAATCAGAAATGTCACTTTCACTTTTTCGACGCTGGCGGCGCAGGTATCGCCAGTTTCGATATCGCGCGCGTATTTCGAAATTAGGTCGATAGACTTATCGGTCAGGAAGAAGATTTCTATTTAGGTAAATTAGGTAATATATAATATATATTGAGTCAACGGAAAAGAAGGTTCTCTACGCTTGGCAGAAAGTGCCGCTAGGGAATTTTTAAGTCGATTCTTATGAATCAAGCTTGATATAATATATATGAAGTCAACGGAAAAGAAGGTTCTCTACGCTTGGCAGAAAGTGCCGCTAGGGAATTTTTAAGTCGATTCTTATGAATCAAGCTTGAATTCGATGTCTAGGTATCCCAGGTTGTCGATGACGAGGTCCAGATAGTGCGCTTCATAGTTTTCGGTGTCCAGGTGTAATAATACGTTGAATTCGATGTCTACGTGTCCCAGGTTGCCGATGACGAGGTCCACATAGTGCGCTCCGTAGTTTTCGGTGTCTACGTGTATTAATACCTTGAATTCGATGTCCACGTGTCCCAGGTTGCCGATGACGGGATCCAGATAGTGCGCTTCATAGTTTTCGGTGTCCATGTGTAATCGTACGTTGAATTCGATGTCTAGGTGTCCCAGGTTGCCGATGACGAGGTCCACATAGTGCGCTCCGTAGTTTTTGGTGTCTACGTGTATTAATATCTTGAATTCGATGTCCACGTGTCCCAGGTTGCCGATGACGGGATCCAGATAGTGCGCTTCATAGTTTTCGGTGTCCAGGTGTAATCGTACGTTGAATTCGATGTCTAGGTGTCCCAGGTTGCCGATGACGAGGTCCACATAGTGCGCTCCGTAGTTTTCAATGTCTACGTGTATTAATATCTTGAATTCGATGTCCACGTGTCCCAGGTTGCCGATGACGGGATCCAGATAGTGCGCTTCATAGCTTTCGGTGTCCAGGGTGTAATCGTACGTTGAATTCGATGTCTAGATGTCCCAGGTTGCCGATGACAAGGTCCACATAGTGCGCTCCGTAGTTTTCGGTGTCTACGTGTATTAATACTTTGAATTCGATGTCCACGTGTCCCAGGTTGCCGATGACGGGATCCAGATAGTGCGCTTCATAGTTTTCGGTGTCCAGGTGTAATCGTACGTTGAATTCGATGTCTACGTGTCCCAGGTTGCCGATGACGAGGTCCACATAGTGCGCTCCGTAGTTTTCGGTGTCTACGTGTATTAATACCTTGAATTCGATGTCCACGTGTCCCGGGTTGCCGATGACAAGATCCAGATAGTGCGCTTCATAGTTTTCGGTGTCCAGGTGTAATCGTACGTTGAATTTGATGTCTAAGTGTCCCAGGTTGCCGATGACAAGGTCCACATAGTGCGCTCCGGTGTCGGTGTCTACGTGTATTAATACCTTGAATTCGATGTCCACGTGTCCCGGGTTGCCGATGACAAGATCCAGATAGTGCGCTTCATAGTTTTCGGTGTCCAGGTGTAATCGTACGTTGAATTTGATGTCTAAGTGTCCCAGGTTGCCGATGACAAGGTCCACATAGTGCGCTCCGGTGTCGGTGTCTACGTGCATTAATATCTTGAAATTGATGTCTAGGTGTCTCAGGTTGTTGATGACAAGGTCCACATAGTGCGCTTTGTAGTTTTTGGTGTCTAGGTGTATTAATAACTTTAAATCTGAATGTAGGACACATAGATATCGAATTCGAGGTATTAATACACGTAGACACCGAAAACTACGGAGCGCACTATGTAGACCTCGTCATCGGAAACGTGGGACACCTAGACATCGAATTCAACGTATTGTTATACCTGGACACCGAAAACTATAGAGCGCACTATCTGGAACCCGACATCAGCAACCTGGAACACGTGGACATCGAATTCAAGGTATTAATACACCTGGATACCGAAAACTATGAAGCGCACTATGTGAACCTCGTCATCGGCAACCTGGGACACCTAGACATCGAATTCAAGCTTGATTCATAAGAATCGACTTAAAAATTCCCTAGCGGCAGAATCAAGAGACACGGTAGTGTCTCGCGCCAAGTACACGCGGAGCGAGACCGACCGTGACTTTTTTACGCGACGCGACGGGTTGCGAGTACCCGAGATGTTGAGATCTCAATAACGAGTGAACGGATCAAGTTCTAAGTAGGCTTGATCGATAGCTTGGGGTTCAATTAGGGGGGGGGGTTTCTCTTATAATATCCCGCTCCGTGCCCTACGAGCGGAGATATTGCGACGCAAAGTCCAAATGTGAAAATTTTTTATTAAGATACTTCTTCTTCTATCTACTTCTAACGCCGACGTCTTATATGACACTACAAAAAGGCGTGATATCCGTACAAAATTACCTTTTTCAAAAAAAAGGTAAAAAAATGCGCCAAGTACACGCATAGTAGTATATATGTATTATGTTGTTACCTCGAAAAAAACAAAGTGGTAGTATTATACCTCGAAATAACACCCTGTACATATTGTTTATACAATGCGTAATACTGCAAAAAGGCGTGATATCTGTACAAAATTACCTTTTTTAAAAAAAAGGTAAAGAAAGGCGCCAAGTACACGCATAGTAGTGTATATGTTGTTACCTCGAAAAAAAAAACAGTGGTAGTATTATACCTTAAAAAAATCTAAGTAACAAGTGGTAGACGAAATCTTTGTATCTTGAAAAATCTCGAAAAAACCTAAACAGTAGTATCTTCACCTTGAAAAAAAACAAAGTAGTAGTATTATACCTCGAAAAAACCTAAGTAACAGGTGGTGGACGTAATCTTTGTATCTCCAAAAATCTCGAAAAAACCTAAGCAGTATTATTTTTATTTCCAAAAAATTATTACTCAAGTGATACACATCACAAAATTACGTTACCTTATCAAAAAAAGAGTCGCGCTCAAGTGATCTATTATTACAATTACAAAAAAGAAATGATATCTTTTTTTAAATTACAGCGCCAATTACAAAGAACATATATTTTTCGAGATACAAAGATTACGTCTACCACTTGTTACTTAGGTTTTTTCGAGGTATAATATTACTACTGCTTTTCTTCGATTAGAATAAAAAATTGAATCATGAAGAATTACACAGAGGTAACAGTACAAAATACAAATATTTTATTAAAATATTTAAACCCAATAAGGGAATACAAGGTATTTAAATACAAAGTTTATATATGTATTTTAAAAGATTTAATCGCATCGCAAAGAATTACAGAGGTAACAGTACAAAAAATAAAAATATTTTATTAAAATACATAAATTTTTCTTGTCAAAAAACTTGGCGCTGCTAGACCTCAAAATTGGGTCAGCCTGGTGTGTATGTGCGAGCGAGTGGGTGTGGGCGATGTGTCTAGCAGCGCCAAGTTTTTTGACAAGAAAAATTTATGTATTTTAATAAAATATTTTTATTTTTGTACTGTTACCTCTGTAATTCTTTGCGATGCGATTAAATCTTTTAAAATACATATATAAACTTTGTATTTAAATACCTTGTATTCCCTTATTGGGTTTAAATATTTTAATAAAATATTTGTATTTTGTACTGTTACCTCTGTGTAATTCTTCATGATTCAATTTTTTATTCTAATCGAAGAAAAGCAGTAGTAATATTATACCTCGAAAAAACCTAAGTAACAAGTGGTAGACGTAATCTTTGTATCTCGAAAAATATATGTTCTTTGTAATTGGCGCTGTAATTTAAAAAAAGATATCATTTCTTTTTTGTAATTGTAATAATAGATCACTTGAGCGCGACTCTTTTTTTGATAAGGTAACGTAATTTTGTGATGTGTATCACTTGAGTAATAATTTTTTGGAAATAAAAATAATACTGCTTAGGTTTTTTCGAGATTTTTGGAGATACAAAGATTACGTCCACCACCTGTTACTTAGGTTTTTTCGAGGTATAATACTACTACTTTGTTTTTTTTTCAAGGTGAAGATACTACTGTTTAGGTTTTTTCGAGATTTTTCAAGATACAAAGATTTCGTCTACCACTTGTTACTTAGATTTTTTTAAGGTATAATACTACCACTGTTTTTTTTTTCGAGGTAACAACATATACACTACTATGCGTGTACTTGGCGCCTTTCTTTACCTTTTTTTTAAAAAAGGTAATTTTGTACAGATGTCACGCCTTTTTGCAGTATTACGCATTGTATAAACAATATGTACAGGGTGTTATTTCGAGGTATAATACTACCACTTTGTTTTTTTCGAGGTAACAACATAATACATATATACTACTATGCGTGTACTTGGCGCATTTTTTTACCTTTTTTTTGAAAAAGGTAATTTTGTACGGATATCACGCCTTTTGTAGTGTCATATAAGACGTCGGCGTTAGAAGTAGATAGAAGAAGAAGTATCTTAATAAAAAATTTTCACATTTGGACTTTGCGTCGCAATATCTCCGCTCGTAGGGCACGGAGCGGGATATTATAAGAGAAACCCCCCCCCTAATTGGACCCCAAGCTATCGATCAAGCCTACTTAGAACTTGATCCGTTCACTCGTTATTGAGATCTCAACATCTCGGGTACTCGCAACCCGTCGCGTCGCGTAAAAAAGTCACGGTCGGTCTCGCTCCGCGTGTACTTGGCGCGAGACACTACCGTGTCTCTTGATTCTGCCGCTAGGGAATTTTTAAGTCGATTCTTATGAATCAAGCTTGAATTCGATGTCTAGATGTCCCAGGTTGCCGATGACGAGGTTCACATAGTGCGCTTCATAGTTTTCGGTATCCAGGTGTATTAATACCTTGAATTCGATGTCCACGTGTTCCAGGTTGCTGATGTCGGGTTCCAGATAGTGCGCTCTATAGTTTTCGGTGTCCAGGTATAACAATACGTTGAATTCGATGTCTAGGTGTCCCACGTTTCCGATGACGAGGTCTACATAGTGCGCTCCGTAGTTTTCGGTGTCTACGTGTATTAATACCTCGAATTCGATATCTATGTGTCCTACATTCAGATTTAAAGTTATTAATACACCTAGACACCAAAAACTACAAAGCGCACTATGTGGACCTCGTCATCAACAACCTGAGACACCTAGACATCAATTTTAAGATATTAATGCACGTAGACACCGACACCGGAGCGCACTATGTGGACCTTGTCATCGGCAACCTGGGACACTTAGACATCAAATTCAACGTACGATTACACCTGGACACCGAAAACTATGAAGCGCACTATCTGGATCTTGTCATCGGCAACCTGGGACACGTGGACATCGAATTCAAGGTATTAATACACGTAGACACCGAAAACTACGGAGCGCACTATGTGGACCTCGTCATCGGCAACCTGGGACACGTAGACATCGAATTCAACGTATTATTACACCTGGACACCGAAAACTATGAAGCGCACTATCTGGACCTCGTCATCGACAACCTGGGATACCTAGACATCGAATTCAAGCTTGATTCATAAGAATCGACTTAAAAATTCCCTAGCGGCACTTTCTGCCAAGCGTAGAGAACCTTCTTTTCCGTTGACTTCATATATATTATATCAAGCTTGATTCATAAGAATCGACTTAAAAATTCCCTAGCGGCACTTTCTGCCAAGCGTAGAGAACCTTCTTTTCCGTTGACTCAATATATATTATATATTACCTAATTTACCTAAATAGAAATCTTCTTCCTGACCGATAAGTCTATCGACCTAATTTCGAAATACGCGCGCGATATCGAAACTGGCGATACCTGCGCCGCCAGCGTCGAAAAAGTGAAAGTGACATTTCTGATTATGACGTCATCATATAAGTCGGCGTTAGAAGTAGAAGAAGTATCTTAAAAATAAATTTTCCCATTTGGACTTTGCGTCGCAATATCTCCGCTCGTAGGGCACATAGCGGAATATTATGAGAGAAACCCCCCCCTAATTGGACCCCAAGCTATCGATCAAGCCTACTTAGAACTTGATCCGTTCACTCGTTATCGAGATCTCAACATCTCGGGTACTCGCAACCCGTCGCGTCGCGTAAAAGAGTCACGGTCGGTCTCGCTCCGCGTGTACTTGGCGCGAGACACTACCGTGTCTCTTGAT